>NW_011344299.1:136637-206600 GCF_000735185.1 Notothenia coriiceps
GCAGGTAGGCATTTGTCAGCCTTCTCTACCTTACTGGTCCCATGTAGTGTGGGCGCTTTGTTTCTGTGGCTTATTTGTGAAGTGAAATGGTGGATGAACTATGAATTACTAAACTGTTTGTTTTGCCAGTGCCTCGGAGTTTTATTCATTTGGTGCCTATATTTAATTGCTAAAGGACAATAACAAATTATCAGTAGCTAAGTGTAAGGCTAAATTACTATTGGGATAATGTTTAGTTTATTTTTTTTGTTTTCTCAATGAAAGAGGTGAGAAAATGTAATTGTTTGAGCAATGGAAATCAGGGAGCTTTTAATGCTTGAAATAAATTGCCATGTGATTGTTGGTGATTGTGGGTGTCCCTAATCTCGGAAGAGTGGGTGCTTTGGTAGTTGTCAACAGTGGGCTAGTGGTTGCTGAGTTGTTAAACCAGCTTGTGAAATCATAAGCAAGACATAACATTGATAACGGTAAAGGGTCTGAAATGAATAATGAGTGTCCGCTTTAGGTTTCATGGGCTGCAATAACTCCTCAGTACTGTATTGTGGGGCTATTTTTTTTTCGGAGGCAGCTAAATGTTTTGAGTTCACGAGCACCTAGTGTTGTTTTTTGTTTTTTTTGTTGTTGATTGCAAGCACGACTGGCTAATAAATAATGATATAGCTTGAATACATAAGTTGAGTCTCTTCTTCTTGCGATCGTGCATCTGTCTATAAGTTTTAACTGTGTGTCAGCAAAAGAACTTACAGGGGGGGGGGTTTTATGAAATATTTCTAGTTCCAGATTTTTTTTGTTCTTTTTCTTGTTCCAATAATCAATTTGAAGTTATAAAAAGTCCAGATATTTGATGAAAGGTTAAAGTCAGGCACCGGTTCTTGTGTTGATGTCAGAAGCAGTTATTTTTAGCACCATAAACTGGTATTTTTCATTTCAACTATATGAGACAGCGAATGCTACTAAAACTTATCTCCAAATATACAACTCCTGTAGTCTATGCTGTACACAGGCTTTGTTTGGCTGTTGGTTTTTGGGTTTTTGGCTGGTTTTTTTGTTTGTTTGTTTTTTGTGTTTTTGTTTTTGTGGTGTGTTTTGTGGTTTTGCGGTTGCACTTTCTTGTGAAGTCTAATACTGCTTTCCTTTGTTGTGTGGTTTGGGTGTTGCAGTGCACATGGTTTTTTGTTTGGTGTCACAAGGGGCGAGGTTATGTGTTTTGTCTGTTTGTTTTTTTGTGGTTTGTTGTTTGTGTTTGGTTTTTGTGTGTTGTTTGGGTGGTGTGTGTGTGTCGTGGTGGTGTGCGTAGTGTGTTGTGTGGTGCGTTATGTGCGTGGGGGGTGGTGAGTTCAAGATGTCAGACAACCACACACCACACACCACACACCACACCACACGCACACGCAGACAGCTGACACGGCACATGTCTGGGACACGCAACACAGGCGACAGCGCAGCCACGCAACGCACACAACAACATCACACGCAATCGCACGCCACACACACAGTCCCACAGGATCAGGATTGTCACTCAAACATACACTCTGTTGACCTATGTTAACGTAGTAAATAAACCAGGTACACTTTATCTAAGGTACACCAAAATGAACATATGCAACCTAGTTTGTTAATAAACATCGTATTAGCAGTATAACTTAGCTTTTTAATTAGTCATTATAAAACACTTAATGTAATGCCTTATTCTACACTGAACCGCCATATTCTACAAGTAATAAGCATTAGTTGAGAGTTTTTCCTCAATAACCCTCTAATTAGTGTTTATTTATTGCAAGTAAGGAAGTTGTTGTACATGAGTTTTGGTCTTAATATGCTCTGCTCAATAAGGGCCTAATAAGGCAGCAGTACCACAAGAATAGTAATTCTCCCATAATAACACTTAACAAATATGATCTATTGTTATGTAACAAGACATGAAACTATAAGTGTTAATTGTGTTTGAATAACTCAAAATTAGGTACTTCTATCTAAGAATATGTTCCCTATTTTAAAGTGAAGTCTTGTTCATAACCAATACGCTAGTAGTTTGACTCTAATTGACCTGAACAGGTTCCCTATTCTAAAGTTGCCTCCTCTTCACACTTTGTAAATACATTATAGCACGCTACTACTGAAAGTAACCTCAATAGTACATGAACAAAGTAGGCACACGTTGAAATATCTGTTTTATTAATGAAACCAGTGTAAGCCTTACACAAAAAGTGACCCTTTTACTCTTCAGGTTGCATAGGGAAAATTAGTAGCAGTCTACTGCCATGCTATTCAGTTCACTTTCTCCTACTTCCTGTACCCGGTTTCCTGTCTAACCGTCAGTACACATTTTACAAAAATATAAATGTGCAAATATGAAACATACAGGTCAATATCCCTTTGCTATTGGTAGCTGAACTGTCAATACCCCAAAACATATTCTTAGATATTATAAATACTTAATTTTGAGTTATTCAAACACAATTAACACTTATAGTTTCATGTCTTGTTCCATAAGAATAGATCATATTTCAACTAATGGCTTATTACTTGTAGAATATGGTCATGTATTATAAGGCATTAATAAGTGTTTTATAATGACTAATAAAAAGCCAATATACTGCTAATATGCATGTTAATTAACAACTAGTAGTTGATGGTTAATTTGTGTACCTTAATATAAAGTGTTACCAAATAACCTAATATCCTAAACTGTGCAACGTTTTTAAATCTAAATCTACTGTCCAGCGTCAAACAGCTTCTTCCTGCCCTCCATACCAGACATGGCCTCCACGTTCTTATGCCAGTCAGTGACCTCCTCTTACTGTTCATAAGAAGAAAATATGTCTCAGTGAAAGCTGTGCTCTTTAAGAATAGCCCCAATAAATCAAGAAATACCAAAGCATTGTGTTATAATTCAAACCTAATCTAAACCTAGGAGTCAACCCAGCCTTGAAACAATCGGATGTTTAAGATTCCACACTTACCTTCTCCTCCTCTTTCTTCACGGTCTTCAGGTTGGCCTTAAAGTCCATGGACTCTTTGACCTTAGCGCCCAGCAGAGCTCCCAGCATGGCGTCAGCTGAGATCTTCACCCTCTTGAGAGCAGGTCGCTTCATGTTACCCTTCAGCTCAATAATGTTCATGGAAAGATGTTCAACCTGCAATAAACAATGACAAATGTAAGTGAAAGGTACACAAAAATGAACACCTTCAAAAATCCAATCAGTCCCAATGAAAATACATTTATCAATAGATCACAAACACAAACTAAGTAAGGCTATTAACCCTAAATGTTTCTAGTACCGGTAAATAATAAAACAGATAATGCTGCTGCTTGTTCATTTGTAAAGAACGGTTTTATTTGTTAACACATCCATGAAGCAAGGATTAAATCAACATGTAAGTCCAATGAAAATAATAAATCTGTACCTCCTTAGTATTTTTCACCACTTTGGCATCAACGTCATAACGCTTTTCATCCACCACGTCAATCTTTCGGTGCAGATCTTTGCACAGAGTCTGCAGACAGAGAGAGAATCAGATTGTGTGTGTTGAACCTGTCGACGAGCATTTAACGGCTTTGCATGTTGCGCAGTTGCAAATGTCAAAGTTTAAAACTGTGTTGATGCAACACAAAGTCATTTATGAAACATCAAACAAAGAGTATGGTGTCTTTTATTACTAGTGTGGTGATTGTTACAGTCATGGTTGTATTTCAAATGTATCCATTCCTTGTCTTAGATAATATGTATTCTATTAATATAATTTATTAAAGGTTTCTCTAAAAAAGAATGTCAGCTCCATGCAGACAATGTAAAATGTGGACAGTGAGGCACCTCTCTTCTAATGCGCGTACTGCATATGAACATACCGTATGCATGTTACCTATAAACATCAGAGCAATGCATGCATATGGAACAATTCCTTGCTGTGGACTCACTTTAGAATGATTGACCGGCAGTGACCTGCACATACCAGAAGGTCCTGGACGGACAAACCAGACAGCTGGAGTGAAGGGACTCTCTCAGCCAGAGTGGCTTCCCTCGCCTGCTTCTTTTCCTCCTTCTCCTTCTCCAACATCCCAGCTGCCATTTTCAGCAGCTTGGTCTAAATTGGGTAAAATAAATCAGGTTGAATAACTATGTGGCACGGATCAGACTTATATAGATGTTATCATAAAGACATAATACCTTGGGAGCCAGTCTGCGAGATGCAGAGATCTTTGATTTTTTCTGCTCCAAAAGAAAATATTTATGTAGCAATTAGCAGTCATGTACACAATGTAATGTATGTAAGTGTATATTTGTTTTTTCATAAGATGAAATAATGATATAGATAACTTACCTGTCTGTGGTAGACATTATGATGTTGGAAGGAAAAGAAACGAGAGATAGCATCATAACATTGTAAAAGATTACTTGAATTTTACAAATACAAATGTACAGTACATAGTAAAGAAAGCATAACTTACCCCTCAGACATGATTGCTGTTTGTCTGAAAGAATGAAATAATTCAAAGTCAGAAACATTAAATGCAAGGACAGTATCGGTTGCAGTAGTATTACTACATACATGCTGTTAAGCAGTAACACTGTAATAATGATTATGTTGTGATTCATGCACCAGAATCTGATACTTAATAGAAAACATGCTGTTTATTCACATCTGGTTGACTGGGCCGACTCGACCAGACCTCGGTTTGTCAACATACCAACATTAAGCCCTTCAATTAGTAACGCTGCATGTGTAAATGCTGCACATTTTTTTTAAGTGTAGTCATCAAATCCCAGAGTTGATCGATTGTTCAAGGCAGCAAGAATCAACATTAGCTTTTGCAAAATAATACAAAAAAAGTACTAAAATAGGTGGATTAATTTCCCATATGCATGTTTAAGTAAGTAAGTAATATTATAGTGTTGTGTTGGTCTCTTAAAGATCAAACAGTATCAAATCTTTTACAGTAAACCTGCATGTATTTTCATCGATTGGCTTAATACAGTTCCTGCTGTTCTTTAAATCATTGAAAAATAAATGCAACAGTCTTACTTATTCTTAAATCACATTTTTGTCATTATAAAAATGAACATACCTTTGTATCTGCAGAAAACCTGTTGAGGTGAAAAGTGGCTGTCTTTAAGTGACAAGACTTTTCCTCAAGAGAAAAACTTGCGCCAAATGTAATGGTTGAGTTGTCAACTAAAATAGCCTCCTCTGATCTGANCCCCCCCCCCCACACACACACACACACACACACACACACACAAACACACACCAGGTTAACCACCAATTGTGTATACTCCCATTACTCAACACCAAGAGTAGAGGCTTTAAGGACAGCCAGTAAAAAACATCCATGAACACATCATCATCAAAACTGGAAAATCTAACAAACCAAAGAAAAACCAAGCATTAAAGTCTTTATGGTCTTTTAATAAGCATCACATGTTTTACAGACCAGTGGCAGCGCCTTCATCTGTATAATACAAATACTTCACTTCAAATGACAAACTCACAAATTCGCTATTCTATACAATGTTTATGATTACACCATAAAGTGGTATTTTGTACATACATGTTTACATTAAATCAAGAAAAAACAATTTATTTCAACGTCATTATACACTCTTTCTTTAAGTCTGCATCTCTGCAGACTTTCCTAACGGAGGTGCCCATAGACTTGGCTTTTTCCTCTAATGGCGATGAGTTGTTGCAAGCATGTCACGGTGGTGTGTCTTGTTCATCCTTTTTATACCATTATGAGTCCTCATGAACTCACACACTCAAGCATTACAGCTGCACACAGGTGATGCCAATTAAACCAGTGAGGGTTTAGTGCTTAGGCCTTAGGGTGTATGTTGGGATTCGGCCGATGTATTACTAACAGCACTTTCTATTGTCCTGCGTTAAACATCTTCTTCCTGCCGTCCATACCAGACATGGCCTCCACGTTCTTACGCCAATCAGTCACTTCTTCCTTCTGCAAAGATACAAAAAAAAGTCATTTAAATGTACTTTTAAATATAGTTTATTTTTCTTGATGGATGATTGTTTCCAACCAAACGTTACCTTTTCTTCCTCCTTCTTCACTGTCTTGAGTTTGGCCTTGAAATCAGGCTTCATGAGTTTGGAGGAGTCGCTGCATGCACCCAGCATGTCGTCCGTGGTTTTCTTCACCCTCTTCAAGTTAGGCCTCTTCGTCCCCTTCAGCCCAAAGATCTTCTCCTTCAGTGACTGGACCTGTGCATCAAACACACCATTCAACATCCTTATAGGTCAGTAAATATACAAATGAATTTGTGATGTACCTTAAAAACTTCCACTGTACCTCTGTTTCATTTTTTACTACTTTAACTTCTGTATCATAACGAACTTCATCTACAACATCAATCTTACGATGAAGTTCTTTGCAAAGATCCTGCAAAGAGAAAAAGATTGATTGAGTTATAATTGTTGCACTTTCTGTTTCCTTGTCTTAAGGTCAATCGCTTTTGTTTGCTAACAAGTGGCTCAAAGAGAAAGAGGTTGTAGAGGACATGAAAGTCATTACGCTGAACAAGAGGAAACTCATCTACTCAGCCGTGGTGATGTTGAAGTCATGCCAACGTGTAGTTAGTTTATCTATTTACATGTGGCGATTGTATTTAGGCCTCAAAATCTTTTTTAATCGGTCCATTTGTGACGAACACGGCTTAGTATAAGAACATTTTGTTTGCCAAAGATCAACATTTCTGCAACATGAAATTTGCTTTTTGTCAAGGCAACCGTTCCTTTTTAGGTTGGCTTACAACAGGGCTGTCCAAACTTCTTTTACCGTAGGCCACATACAGAAAAATATACGAAGGGCTGGGCCACTCACTGGAGGTATACTGCCTTATAATTTCAGTTAGCAAAATCAATCAAATGTAGGTAAATTATGCTTGTGAGTGTTGACAGCTCATCCCTTAAAACACAAGCCTCAGATTGCTCATAAGAAGGAGAAATAGGAAGGGTGTATTTAAAGCTTTTTATGTAAATAAGTAATTGGGCTTTTTTGTTATCAACTAAGATATGTTAGAAAATGTTTCCAACTTTTATTGACAGAATTTATTTGAAAAGTGTTCTTATTAACACATGAATACTACTGCGTAATGTATTTTTACATTGATATTTAATAGGTACAACATAAGACAAGCACAAGTTTCATTTGTGGGCCATATTCCATTACACTTTTTGAATTTGCTGAGGGCCGATTCAAAATGGTCCGCGGGCCACATTTGGCCCCCGGGCCGTAGTTTGGACACCCCTGGCTTACAAAAACATGTCAACCTTGCAGTACTCTGAAATGCCTGAATCAGCATGGTTTTCTGCATCAGTACCTGGAGCTCCTGGACTGACAGACCTGGCAGGTTCAGGGCAGGGAAACACTCTTTCACAACTCGCTCCTTCTCTTGTTTCTTCTGTTCAATTTCAGCCACCAGCATAGAAGCTGCTTTCTTCAGCAGTTTAGACTGTAATACAGGGAGGCGTTAATATGTCTGCATAAAAACATTAAAGCAGTCTAGGAGCATATGGCATTTTTAGTGTATGGTATGTTAGTGGTTTAAAAGGTCTGCAGGACCTACCTTCAAAAGCAGTCTGCGTGTTGCTGAATACTTTGTCTTTTTCTGTGAAGAAGAAAATAATGTCATATAAAGCAATTAATACAGTTTCAAATGTTACATTTTAAAGCACAAAATGCATGATTAATTAATGCATGTTTAGGAAAAAAAATGTGGACTCACCGGTCTTCATCAAGATGTGACAAGACAAGTAAACAAAAGAAATAGAGAGATGTTTTTATTTATTATATAAATAGTGTAGAGAATTGTGGCTCTCTTTTAGAGGTCAATACTTACCCTTCAGACATATCTGCAGTTTACGGTATCCTTTGGAGCAAAAACAAAGTTTGTTTACTCTTTTGAAATGCATTGCATGCATTTTCAACACTTCTTTAGATAGTTTTACAAACTAGACTTAGAGTATTTGTTAAAGTCTTACTCATGTTTTCTACAGTGAATCTGATAAATCCAACTACTGTAGTTCACAGTTCAATAGAATGAAGTGGTCTCATTGACCTCAGCTGCTCTCAGAATCCTTTTGATTTGTTTCCAAGATCAGATAATCCTTCCCATTGTTATAAGAGCTGACAAGGAGCCAGTTGCTATATTTAGCCACATTGCCACCATACTTTTCTGTCCCCCAGCAGCTGCCTTGTGCTTTATGGTGCCAGAGAAAAGGTTTGGCAGGCAAGAGACCAACTTTAATTAAATCTCTCGAAGACTGTGAGAGTTATGAAAAACAATTCTCAATCCACAACACTACTTCATTTTTATTCTGCTGCATGTTAAATGCACATGTCTTTTGTTCAAGCAGACATTTTCAGATTAGGGCTGAAGTGGAAATGAGCTGTCAACAAACCCTATCTCCTCTGTCTCTCTCACTTTCTCTGACCTTCTCATTCTAGCGTTAGCTTTTCAACCACATACCTAAAATGCAATGTAACCATGCCATTATATATTAGCAAAAGTAGGCGTTAGAGACTGATGAAAGCCTGTCAATGCCTCTGATACAACACAGTAATATTACCAATTTAAATTAATCCAGCCTGACAGGGGGCTAAATTCAAGGTAAAGTATCCCAGCCTGCAGCCTTGCCCCTCAACCCAGGAGGTTGCCAGTTCATATGAGCGAGCCTTCATCACTTATCAGAGCAGCTTTTAGGACAAACGACGGGTCAGGCCTGCTGTTACCAGCTGACAATACCTTTTCAGGCAGTTCAAGCCTCGGGTTACATTTCTACACTTACAGGATCAAGATATCGTTAAGACGTATTTAAGACCTTGACAAAAGTGGCAACATAGCAGAGATTCACTCACATAAATACCAGTCACAGTAAATGTGTCAGTGCATGCTGTAATGCAGTCTTTGTCATTAAAGCCTTTGATAGCTTCTCTCACGTCAAGAAGTGAAATAGCAATGCTATGTTAAGCAGTCTCCTTAAATGTCTAATCTGATTGACTTTGAGTTTCTTGTGAGATATACCAGGTTGATTATATATGAAACCTACCTTGAAAAGTGAGAGAAAATCAGAGCAGGCAGCAGCAGTTGTAAGTCTGGAAAAGAAAAAGCACTTGACGATTATTAGTGAAAGATTTATGTATTCAAAGTCTCACGTGAATGGCTCGCTAAAATAGACCCCCCGTCCACCTGACAATTTCTGCATCACAGTGCAACCCCTTTTTGATTTGCCCTCTGCCCATGACCCATTCATCTCATGTGATTGGATTGCACAAGGGCCCACCTAACACGCTCCTCACCTCACTGACAGCTGACTTATCGACTCTGTGGATATCTGGCGCCCTGACCTTGTTTGCTTTCTCACTATGTGTCATGGGGTGGACAGGCCAAGGTTTTAAAGGTGCCTTCTAAAGTTAGTTTCAAAAATGAAAGTTTTGGAGCAATTAAAAATTCATTTGTTTTTATTATTGACCTGACAAACAAAAACAAAAACAGTCTGTAATGTAGTTGTAAGCAAATACAAAGTAAGAATGACATGTTATACATTTGTCAACCATTTCAACTCTAAAAACTATACAGCACCCGTTACTGTTGTATAAACTCTTCCAGAAAGCTTACAACCTATTAACAAGTTCTTACAGTTTGCATTTATTACGTTTCATATAAAGTTCTTTATAAACATAAAGACAATTTGTTGTATTTTTTTATGCATGTTGGATATATTGTTGTTGTTTACTAATATTTTTTTCAATTTAAAAAATACTTTCTTAATTCCTTAAACTGCATATTGAGGACAATTAGTTTGCAAACAAAAATTGACATTAATAAATCTAAATTCTCAAATAAATTTTTTGAAATATACGAAAATTAAAGACAGTGGCCAACAATATTCAAGATGACAAATGTCAGAAAGTACCCAAGTCTAAATATCCAATTCACAAGACACACTTAAAGGTGGGGTATGTAAGTTTGAGAAACCGGCTCGAGATACACTTTTTGTTATATTCCATGGAATGCTCTTAACATCCCGATAGCGATGAATATCTTAAGTGCTTTGACAATAAATCCATTAAAAAATGTCATCTGTGGAAGCGGTAGTGCTGTGAAAAGCACGACCAATTATTTTAGCCGGCCCGGCTAAAATAACTGGATGGCCTACCTGCCTGTCAGCCTTCCATCTGTGCACAAATTTATCTCGTGCCCTCATTGGTCATGTGCGCGTTCTTGTGTGTTGGAGGAGGGGCTCTGTAAGGAACTGGCAGATTTTCTCCTGTTATGTATTTTCAAATTCTAGCGCATTCGAGCTGGTTTCTCCAAAATTACCTACCCCACCTTTAACATATCTCTTACTTTTGCTTCTTAATTCTGATGGCCTCAGAAAATAAAAATTACCTTTATTTTTATTTATTAAAGGTGTAATTTTGGAGAAACCAGCTCGAGTGCGCTAGAATTTGAAAGTACGCAGCCGAAAATGTTTTGCCTCTTCCTTCAGACTTCCTTACAGAGCCCCTCCTCCAACACACACGAACGCGCACTTGACCAATGAGGGCACGAGATAAGTTTGTGCACGAGATGGAAGGCTGACGGTAGGCCATCCAGCCATCCAGTCATTTTAGCCGGGCCGGCTAAAATGATAGGTCGTGCTTTTTACAGCACTACGTCTTCCACAGATGACATTTCTTTATGTATTTATTGTCAAAGCATTTAATATATTCTTTGCTATCGGGATGTTAAGAGCATTCCATGGAATATAACAAAAAGTATTTCTGAAATAAATTACATTCCCCATCTTTAACTAGGTAGAAAGTTAACCTAAAATAACTTCAACATGTGTTTTAGATTGCATTAAAGCTTCATAGGAAGAATTTTAACTGTCAACAAAAACACAAGCACATACAAAACAAATTCTTATATCTGACAACAACAACACTATAGGCTATAATGTTATAAACTACTCATTACGTTTTTATCTGCTGCTTACAATTGATACATTCTGAACACAGTACATCGCAACAGACGGCAGCTGCAGTGAATAAAAGTAACGTGTTATATTTAGATCGAGGTGCCACCGTGGCAACTGATTCACAATTGCCCTGATACTGCTCTCAGAGCAAAAACAATCTGCAGTCTATTCTTGTCAGATTTAGGCATGTCTGTATGTTATGTAAAATGATCCTCTTGGGCTAAATGATGTGTATGAGACAAAGTAACACTGCAAGAGGAATTAACACATAACCACGGACACATTTTGTCCTATACAATATAATCCCTTGTAACTAAGCAGTGAATAGCTGCACGTTCTCTGGTATTCATCCTGGCCCTCAGGTGTTGATCCTTTAGAGTGATATGTTCTGGTATATTTGTATTAGGGTTATGGTCCCTGGTGGTTATGCGGGGTCAGGCTGGGTGTTAAGACGTGTTTAAAGGGACAGTTCACCTCAAAACATAAATATACCTCCTTTCGTCTTAGCTAAAGTGTGGTTACTCAATATAGATTGTTTCGTTACTTGTTGATTGTTGGAGATGTTGACATGTCTGCCTTCTTTTGAATGTAACCACATGGCACTTGGCTGATGATATTTCACAGACCCTGTTTCTGAGCAATCTCATGTATGATCTTTTTACATTTCTACCAAAAAAGCAGCAAGCCACCCACAAACAAGAGAGCACTAGTCCTCTTCTCTGAGTAAATGAATGCTTTCTCCCGCACCCTGATAGTAAAAAAGAGTTCCCACATGAAGCAGCTCACAACAAGTTCTGTAGATTATTTCAAGAAACAAGGCCATGATTTCTGAAAAGACAGATTGCTAATAAGACCTTCAAATTCAATTTATGTTTGCGCTTTGAGCATTACAGGCCAAGTTTCATCTAGTTGTGCTATATTTGTGAGAAGGCAGAACTCTATACAGTCGATATTTCCATTAAAGGGACACTCGCGCTAAAACTGTCTAGATCAAAATAAGCACTACAGGTAAGAGGAAAAGTATATATGTGTTATATTGTTGGGAACTGTCCCTTTAAGAGGCGGCCTCTAGCCAAGAGGTTTAAGACTCTGATTGCATAATCACAACATCCCAGGTTGAAATGCGGCCTGGTCACAGTCTCTCTCTCTCTCTCTCCCCTCATTTTCTATTGAATTTCTGCTATTAAAGTCAAGCTTAACATTTCCCCCCAAAAGTATGCAATTCAATGTTTTTAATAGGCTCAACACTCTCCAAATATAATGTTTCAAATGATTGGACATAACTTAACTTATTTTTATAAATATGTTTTAGATACCAAAATGCAATTTAAACGGTTAAAACCAGAACTTTAGATATTATACATTTGGTAACTGCTGACCTCTAATGACTGTTGACATAATTTGGTTTGCAGTTGGCCTAAATCTACAGTGTTCATACACAGAGAAGGAAGAAAAAAACATCTATTTCTGACATAATTCTGTAGAAGTTTAGGTAAACATTTTCAGCCCATGTTCTTCATGAGAATAGAAACTACAAACCACAGCGTCTTTCCTGTTCCTGTAATAAGATGGCAGCGCCTGATAAACCTGAAACTTGAACACTTGTTCAGATTGGACCACATCGAATCTTCTCTGTCTTCGTTCAAGGAAACTATTGAAACATCTTCAAGATGAAGTGTATTATTGTTCTTATTTACTCCATTGTTTTAAAACCTTTCATTCATGTGTTGTGGAGCTTCACCAGAGTGATCCACGTTCCTTTTTTCTGCTTTTGTTTGACTGCTGGACTCACGGTGTCCTCTTCCATCAGGATCCTGGACAAGCGTCAAGACTGCAATCAACTGGTGAGGATTCAATATATTAAACTATAAGTACAATCAATATCATAAAAGTCCACTTGTTGTTTTTAATTCATCAATTATCTTGTGTTTTTTTCCCAGGGTCTTAAGAACTGCCAAATTAGTAAGTATCCTATTCAGCAAATTAGTCGCAAAAAGTTCAAATGCTTGTGTACTGTATAGACATCAAGAATATGTTGAGTGGCATTATTTTGTGAAACAGTCTATATCATATATATTATATATAAATATATCTATACATTTGGTGTTATTATAAGCTTGGATGAATGATTTGTGCAGAAAAATATTATTTTAATTAGACACTTATGCATTTATGTGATTCACAAACAGTAAGTTTAACATATATTCACAGCATTATAATTGACACACTGTTCCTTATATCTCAGAAAACTGCCCAGACGAGCGCATTGTCAAACCTCGACAACATGCTCCTAACGGCCCAGAAGTGGGTCCCCATCATTTGGGTGTCTGGATGGACGAACACGGACCTGTTTCTGTTGTAAATTTGTCATGGACAATAAAGTCAGATGGTAAGTAATGCTAAAATCTGTACTTCATTTTAAAAATACACTTTGTTTATTGTAGCTCACATGTAAAAATGCATCAAATACAAGTTGTGAACCAACCGGTATTTCTTTTTAGGTGAAAATAATAATACAAATTAAATGTATAGTAAAATATACACTTTCTTCTATTCACAGGAAATGTAAAAGTCCTTCGGGGATCACAGATAGATTTTCTGGATGAAAGTACAGATCAAAGTTTGTGTGTGCAGTTTGTTTTCAACCTCAGCAAACAGCAAAATCCAGACCTTAGTAAGGTGAGATTTGAACATACTTGCTTAATTATCTATGAGTATCAAAAGTAGTATGGATGTTACAGATATGTTTTTCTTTATTAGTGGACATTTTCCTTGGATGGAGTCGTGGTAGAGCCTCACCATTCATATAGAGTGTCAATTCTTAATCTGCCAGAGCCTGATGATGAACCCGAGAGGCTTAGAATGAACATTACCATCCCAGGTGAGTGACCTCCAGATCCCTGAAATCTGCATGAGAAAAACTGAAAAAACATTTATTACGAATTAGAAGTTTGTTTGTACAGCAGACTAAAATGTATTCTGTGTTTTGTGTAACTACATTGTGTGATCATAATAGAAAATATGGTGTGTATTATGACCCAGTTTAGAAAAAAAAAAGCAATGTAAAAATATCCGCTCTTGAGTCAGACAGTAGTGACAACTTAATCCCTCCCAAAGAAATATCCCTTTAATACATATAGTGACAATGGCTCTTGAATCAAATCGGTGTCTAATCTTCTTCATGTAACTTGTTCCCTCATGGCCAGGATGTGATGACACGAGAATCCAAGAGGCCCAAATGTGTCTGGAAAATGGTAACTGTAAATCTACATCTAGCAGATTTTAAATCGACCGCTGTTAACGATCCTGGACCATTTTAACATTATCCTCTGCATGTTTCGTTATTTTTAGGTAGTCTTTGGGATCCTCACATTAATCATTCGGTGGATCTCAATAAAGGGCTTGGAAAGTTTTCCATCGATGTGCTTTTTGAAGCAGCACAACATTCAGAGAGATACCAAGTGTCCATCCACAGTAAAGGTTTCAATTCATCAAAGAGTGTCTCAAAGGTGATTACACTGAATTTCTATCTTATATTACCAATGATGACAAAAATGACTATATTATGAGACTACGATCCTGATGTACTCCTTGTTTTGGAAACATTATATCATTATGGTTTTCTCTATCTACAGGAAAACAAAACATCCCTGACTGTGACATTTGAGTTTGGGTGGGGGCAGCTTCCACAGTGTAAAATGGAGTTATTGGTAAGTTTCATTTAAATGTAAGGTCCCATCCATACCAGTTGATAAAGTAATCGTATATGAACTCATACAACATTATAAACTGAACTGACTCTGCTTATTTTTAAGATTCAGCCGTTTTTTGTTCGATGCAAGAATGACTGTTGGCGTCCCAAGAAAGATATAGATTTATGCAAGTGTAAGTACGATAAGTAAACTATATTTACCACTCAGTGGTTCCTAACCGTATTGGCTTGAGATCTCTAACACTAAAGCAGCGATTACTTGCTTCCCCTTGTTGAAGGTTTATCAGCTTTTAGACCTTTACATTTATCAGATTGTCAAAGAATAGATAAAATACAAAACAACTATATGTATTCTTTCCTATCCTTTTAATCATCTTGAAAGCCACTCAGATGTATCTTTAGACACAGGGAGTTTGATTTATCTAATCACATTTGTTTGCTTTTCTTTAGATTATCCACCCAGGACTTTAATTATAAAGGCATGCTTGGCACTGCTTGTCTGCGGTGGTTTTCTTGCCTTTTTACTGTGGAGAGCTTTCCAGAAAGGTTTGCTTCTTACAAATGCACAGTAATGAATAGAAAACACATCTTGAATTGATAATCAACCAACAGATTTCCCTCTTTTCTCAGATCCTGTGAACTCATCTTTATCTGCTGCCAAACAACAACCAGAAGGTTTTCAAGTTCGAGAGAGAAGAAGAGTCCTCGTCATTTACTCCCTCGACCACCCTTTATACAAAAACATTGTCCTCAAGCTTACTGCATTTCTGTCAACCAAATGTGGTACTGAAGTGTTCCTGGATCTGCTGGACTCCACAAGGCTGGGAGTGTTGGGAAGCATTCAGTGGCTGGACTGGCACAGGGAACAAATTGAAAGCTCTAAAGATAAGATACTAATCCTGTGCTCAAGAGGAGTTAAAGCCAAATGGAAAGCCATGTGTGGAGACAAACGGGTATTTCTGAGAGAGGACGCCCGATCACCTATGGGTGACATGCTCAGTCCAGCCCTCAGCCTCATGGTACCCCATTTTATCAGATCTGCGTCATTTGAAAAATACATAGTGGCTTACTTTGATGATGTTTGTTCTGAAGATGATGTTCCTTCACCGTTCAACATTACATTGAGATACAAGCTGATGAAACAGTTTGAGGAGCTCTTTTTCAGGATCCTGGACACTGAGAAGCACGAGCCCGGCATAGTGAATCACATTGATGGGCTTTCAGAGGAAAAGTACCACCAGTGTGCCTCCGGTAGAGCCCTGAGGGACGCCATAGAGGCTTTTCATGCATACCAGCTGGAGCATCCCCAGTGGTTTGAAGAGGAACTACTGGAGAGCTCAAAGACCTCTTCTGAAATCTGTGATGATGAAAAATCAACCATAAACCTCATTACATATCGTGAACCTGACTCAGCTCAAGTCACCAGTCATTTAAATACATAAGAAACTGATTTCACTGTCAACACAACAGGACTTTACGTGGCTGAAGAGCTTCAAGTGTGCACTTCTGTGGAGTTTAACCAACTTATATCTGAGAACATGCAGCATGTTTGATGAAATTGTGGTAATGTTTTGGGACGACAATGATGATCTTCTCCACTGTTGGTGGAAACTTTGAAACATTCATCATGGGCCATACAAACACATTTTTTGTCTCTGGAAATGGCCTTTGTGGAGGCCTGCCATTTCTGAGTGACTTTCTAGTTTTACCAAGTTTATGCTTCCCTTCATATCAGTGCTGCAGTTATTTTTTTGTATGCTGCATTAATGTTAATATATCTTGCTTTCACTCAGGAGACAGATCCAGAGTAGCTATAGCACAGAGATCTGCGGTAGATTCTTTTGGTCTGTGTCAACAGCGTTTGGGTCAAAGTTCAGCCTACTGGGCAAAGTTTCTATCGTTTCTGTTACACTGAAGAAGGTAAGACTAGTCTTGATTTGTGACACTGTTTTGTATTATAATTAACTGATTTAATCTAATGTGCTATGGGCTTTTTAATACTGTAAAGCATGGACATGTTTATTGTATTATCACAGGTAAAAGGTGTCCCTGCGGCATAAAGTATGTGACCAGAAATATGTAAATGTTGATACTCCTTTGTAAGATGTAGATCTGATCTGTTCATTATAATTCCAAGTGTTTGTTGGTGTGTTTCTGATCCTCTCTGTGTTGTTGATGAGATATTAAAGACTGTTACATTTGAAATCTGGCACAAATCAGATGTAAAGTATTTACTCAATGTAGTACATTTCAGCCAACTCACATGGTGCATACATGCAGTGGTAGAAAGAGATAGCAAACAGACCCTAACTCTAGAAGTTTGTTTTCTGAGAGTGGCCCCAAAAAAGGGGGAAAGGTTGTGGGAATTTATCCCAGCTAACTGGAGCAAAGAAATCCTCACAATGGCTGAGTTGGACTTCTGCCTTGCAGTGACAGAGAACACGCTGCAGGGTGTGATGCAACTGGATTACGTGTTTCATTCAAGAAGCTGAGGTAATGATGTACATAGGTTTTTTTTTATACAAGCACATTGTTTGATACTTGCAGTTCTTTGTTTGAATTGGTTTATACGCTATATTAGATAGACATGCTGTTTATTATGAATTGTTTTAATCAAAGAAAGAAGTCTAAATAAGTCAAACTTATGGAAGATATATATAATGAAATCGTTTTTTAATGCGTTAATGTTTGCGATTCATTCTGAAGCTCTGATTGACGTTATCTTTCCAATAATGTCCGATGCTAATTTTTTTAATGTATGTTGGAAAGAAGACATTTGGATTACAGCAAAAGTAAGAACATTTTCCAATCTGTTGAATTCTGACTCTCAAACTGAAATGACCTCCGAGTGCCCAAAGAGAGGAGGCGCTAAGATGAGGCTTGGCCTTTGGAACATCAGTCTGAAACGTTCAGCTGACAATTTTTTCGAAACACGTCCTGTTTTCAAGGTTTCTCTCAAAATCTGAACAGAATGAGGATGCTGAAGAGAGCTTCTGCACTCCTCCTGAGAAGAGGAATCACAACTTATCAAAGCAGATTGTGCAGAAATGGTAAATGCATCCTTTAATCATATCTATATTAAAAACTGTATAACGTATAAAAGAGGGATGATAATAATGATGATTTAATTGCACATCTTCTCTTAGAAAGCCTCTTCAGAGTTCATTCATCTGTGTCTGAGGCGCTGGCAGAAAACCAACCAGTGGTTGCTCTGGAGAGTACTATTATCACACATGGCATGCCCTATCCACACAACCTGAGGTACCCCGTTTAAAGAGTCAGTCAACTCTGACAGCAGCAGCTAAAAGTTACATAAATCATTGAAAATTAGTGCTACCAATGTTTTAATGCAGCACAGCGAAGGAGGTGGAGGACATTGTGCGATCTGAAGGAGCCACTCCAGCCACGGTTGGAGTGATCGATGGTGTCGTCCATGTTGGTTTGTCGTCAGAGGAGCTCGACCACCTGGCCCGCTGCAAGAGCTCCATGAAGGTGTCCCGCCGTGATCTGCCCTACGTCGTCAGCAAAGTGAGACCACAACACAATCACTTATTTAAAAAAAGAATCACTTTCTAAAACCTGAAGGCCGACCTGGTCGCATCAACTTATTCTAGTTCAATCTATTTACTTGTACTCTAATATAAAATAAACACATCATATGGAAAGTAATGCAACTGCAGGAGAGGAAAAATAATACTAAAATACTTATTCAGAGTTCTCGCCTATCTATACAAATAATACATAACATTATTATTAGCATTATACGAAAAAAAGCAAACAGAAAACAGTAGGAAAAGACAGAAAACAAACAACAAAACAGACCTAAAATAAGTATATATGGACAACCAACAAAACTATCTTGCAAAAAATGTCATGAAGAAATTAGAAATATCTTAAATTGAGTCCTATGAGCTGACAAGGAAGTTAACAATTTCAGTGTCATATTCTGTGAGCTTTGAATATCTTTTCACTATTGCTGTCCTGTGTGATATTTTCTCAGGGGCTCTCTGGGGGAACAACCGTGTCGGCCACGATGATAGCTGCACATCGAGCTGGCATCCCTGTGTTTGTCACAGGGGGCATAGGAGGAGTTCACAGAGACGGAGAGAACAGTAAGCAGGTTTATAAGTACTAAAATAAAAACAGACTCACTGACTGGATTTTTTGGCATCTTTTCACATGGAGATTCAACAATGTGTCATAAGGTGCTATTTTATGTTAAACTGGATTTATTGATAACGATGAACAATTATGAGTTAACATTATTCTTTGGAGGTCAAATAAATGCCTGGTGATGGGATAGTTCACCCTGATTTAGGTCTCCATGAGCACCGCAATAGACACCAAAACGTTCAGAACAGTACTGTAAGTTCTGTTTGTACATAATAAGATATTATAATTTTACTTTTTATGTGAAGACTTACCATTGGTCATGATTATTCCTCCAGGTCTGGACATCAGTGCAGATCTGACAGAGCTCGGCAGGACTCCCATTGCAGTCGTCTCTGCTGGTGTAAAATCTATTCTGGACATCGGTCGCACCCTGGAGTACCTTGTGAGATATGAGATAAAAAAATATATAAAATCAATGAAATATAAGAAAGATATTGGGCTGTATTATATTCCTGTTATTGCATATATTTTTAGGAGACACAGGGTGTCTGTGTAGCCACCTATGGAGCGTCTAAGAACTTCCCAGCCTTCTTCTCTCCACAAAGCGGATTCACTTCTCCTTTCCATGTCTTCAACCCTGAGGAGGCTGCCAAACTTATTGGTATAGGCTACTATCAATTCATATCCTTAAAACACAGATTCAATGTCTACTATTTATTTTAAACTATTATGAATTTGTCTCTTTTGTGTCGTTCAGCGAGCACTCTGTCCCTGGGTCTCCAAAGTGGCGTCCTGTTAGCCGTGCCCATCCCAGAAGAGCATGCAGCCGCCGGCCAGCTGATAGAGGAGGCCGTTCAGGCTGCAGTCACAGAGGCAAGGTACAGAGAGTCGCTGCTGTGGCTTATAATCTGTTGAACTTTTGTTTAATCAACATTTCAAAACGAGTTCAGAAACGTAAAGATCTGTCTGGATCTCTGGACTTTCTGTATTTGTTTTGTTTTTCAGTGTTAAAGGTATAACAGGAAGAGATGTGACGCCGTTCATTCTTCAAAAGGTCAACGAGCTGACTGAAGGAAAGTCCCTTCATGCCAGTATCCTTCTGAAAATCTGAATTATTCAGATTCAGAGCTCAAGCTCAAATATCAAATCATTTTGAAAGGAAAAGGCACAGTGAAGTCTGATAACGTTTTTTCTCAAAGGCCACACAATGTTTCCAAGCTGTATAAACACGTACAAAATCCGTAACTTCTTTTGCTCTCAGACATTGCTCTCATTCATAACAATGCTAAAGTTGGCAGTCAGATAGCCCGCGCACTGTCACGACAAATGACTGAGAGAAAGTGCAGAGGAAACACCAATCGTCATGGAAAACACTCAGACTCAGATATAGTGAGTATAACAAATGTACAATGGAGGATTTTGTCAAATACTGTCACACTACAGTACCCACAATGCTGTTCTCTTACAGGTTGTCATTGGAGGAATAAACGTTGATTTTATTGCAAAAGGAAAAGCAGAAACACTTATTGTAAGTTACATTAATTCAATCTACTGCAGATCACGTAAAGCCAGATTAATGTAGTTTACTTCTGAGAAATAATGTGTTATCTCTTTCAGTTTGGACAGACGAACCCAGGAAGTGTGTGTCAATCATTTGGTGGTGTAGGACGGAACATCGCTGGTGTGTTTTTATCTGATTATGTACATGCACATGTTTTCATACGGACTGTGAAACAAATTGTCCCACTCATTTTCCTTCCAGACTCTCTGAGTCGATTAGGCCGCAGCCCTCTGTTCATCTCAGCTACTGGAGCTGATTCACACAGCGAGGCAGTGCTACACTATTGTAAACATATGGTATGTAAACATCAACAGTTGTTTATCACCAAGCATGATTCAAATAGAAAAAATTATATTAAAGACTGAAACTTGAAATACTGATTTTGAAAAGCCAGTTAAAGGATTTGGTTAGAGGTTCATCATTTTAGGAGTGAATTTTGTTTACATTATCTGCCTTTTTCATTTCCTTGTAATACATACACCAAGGGTATTTCAAAAAGCACTCAGACTGTACTCAGGTCTCACTTGAAATTAAATGTTAAAGCGACTTGCTGATTTAATACAATATATAATTTGTTTTGCTTATATATAATAATAATAATAATAATAATAATAATAATAATAATACATTACATTTATAAAGCGCTTTTCCTGGTGCTCAAAGGGCTTGTTAATGTTAACCTGACTTTTGGTCCTTATTTCTGTAAGAACACAAGTGGTGTGGCCAGGTTAGAAGAGCAGAGCACGGCTACGTACTGTGCTGTCATCACTGCTAGTGGAGAACTGAGTCTAGGATTGGGAGACATGGACATTCATCAGCAGATCACAGCGCAGTATGTAAGTATAACAAGCCTCTATTTTAGCAAGGCTACAGACAAGGATTTGTGATCAAATTCCATACAAATGCAGGTAATTCGCTCCAATTCGCTCCAACACTGTCCAACATGGAGTCATTTTCCAGTTTCCAGTTCTGAATGTGTATATTTATTGTTTTATTTTACACTTCCAAAGATTTTTGAACTGATTATTTTTAGGGTTGTACAACAAAATAAGATTACAAAAATTACAAATTGCAACCCAAGTTTGTTTTATATATATATCTATATTATTTTTTCGACGCACCTCTTGTTCTGAAATGTGCTATGGAAATGAAGTTTAATGACTTAATATCTGTTGGTAGGTGTCACAGTTTGAGAAGCAGCTTTCATCAGCCACCCTCGTGTGTCTGGATGGAAACATCCCTGTCTCCACCATAGACTATGTTTGTTCCATTGCCAAAAAACACAACATCAATGGTAAGCATGGAGAGATGTTCACTATGAATGATCATGGTCAGAAGCTTTCATTGACTCTAATACAACACAATCAATGTGTGTCACAGTTTGGTATGAGCCGACAGATTCAGATAAAGCCTGTAAGCCTTTCCTGTCCGACGCCTGGAAGTCCCTTTCCTATTCATCCCCAAACCTGGCCGAGCTGCGCACCATGAACAAAACTCTGGGCCTGCCCACACCTGAAGGTAAAGTGTATTTATTGAATCCGTCATGGTTTAACCCCTAATTTACTTCTTTATCCTGGCAAACACATAACCCAACATACAATGACCAGACTCAGGGACAGTTTTATCCAACAGGCCATAAGAATGCTAAACTCCTGAGCTTACACTATTTTTATTATTTTTTGATGTGTTTTTAAAGCCCTTTGAATCTTTCAACAGTGTGTGAAGTTAGTGTTCTTGGGAAGTAGTGTCATTGAGGATGTGGTTTTGTTTTGTCTTGTGGGTTGAAGTGCTGCCTAGCTCTGTTGAGGAGGTGCTGAGTGTTGCTGTGGCTCTCTCACGCCCTCTCCTGGAGCATCTCCACTGTCTGGTGGTGACTCTGGGGGAGAGTGGGGTTCTGGTGTGTGGAGAGCATGAAGCCGGCTCTGTCAACCTGCAGCCAAGGAAACAGAAGAAGGTGAGGGCAACTTATATTCAACCCTTAACTTTGGCTTTTTTTGTTAATGTACATACATTTTGGAAAGGGTGTAAGCTGGTTTTTTCCCTGAATTTTAGAAGATCAACTCCAGTGAAAAACTCAAAAATTAAGCTGTGTAACCAAAACACAGTCACTGAGGCCCTTTGAGGACAAAGCCCCCAGAGAACCCCATTATAACCACAATTTGTGATTCTACTACCATTACAGTATATAATCATGCGTTTTATAACATTGGGCTATCGATCGGTCCATGGCTTCAAAATGGTAGTTTAGAACAAAATGTGTGTTATTTTCCTCAAAATAATAGTTAAAATGCAGCCAAATCAATGCTGTTGCTAATCAAACACTAATTGCATACTGACGTGAAAAAAAAGTGAACATTTTTATTAATATATAATTTTTATAAGAATTTCTTGACATGGCTGTTCTCTAACAAAATCAGAGGAACTTTTGTTAGGTGAAGCATTAGCTTTAAACTGATGATAATTACGTTGAGGATGATGATAATTCAGATGATGATGATGACAACAGTGAAAGTGACAGTTAAGTGAACTATACGTTTGCAGAAGAGGAAGCTCTGTGCTGTCCACTACCCGGCGCTGACAGTGACGGCAGACGAGACCATGAATGTGTCAGGAGCAGGAGACAGGTGCTGGACATTTAGTTGACCTACTACACATTATTTTTTAATTTCAAACTTTCTTTCTGCTTCTGTTTCATCCTCTTATTTCTCATGAACTTTTTCTCTCACTTACAAAATGATTGTAACTCAACAACATTCAAAACTAAACAACATTTATCCCTTCCCTGTCTGCAGTCTCGCAGGTGCTTTGATGGCTGGGATCCTCCGGCAGCGAGACACAGACAGCTGTGTTCGGATGGGGCTCCTGGCTGCTCGTCTCTCTCTGGCCTCACCACATCCTATCGCCCCAACGCTCACCTTCGAATCTGTGGATCCCAACAAAGTCAAGACTCAAGAATGGCCAAAACCCAGCTTCATGTGGATTGATTAAAAATGTTAAACACCATTTAAAAACCTACCTGGGGAAAAGTAGAAAAGTGGGTCTAATAATATGCATTAGTTTTTCAAATATTTTTGTCAGTTTGATAATTTTAGGCCTTTTAGTGTGTGATTGGATTGTAAAGCGTGATGTATAAAGATTCTACATTAAACCATTTAATACACATTTGATATGATATTTGATATTGGTCTAAAGACAAATAACTTAAACACTTTCTTGATTACAAATCATTGTGAATAAATTATAAAATGGTATAAGGTAGCCTGATGTGGTGGTTTATTTCTTAAAAATAAATAAAGATACATATTTAACAGGAAAGATAGATATAATACTATAGTCATTTTCTTGTGTTTTTCCTGTTTTCTTGTTCTGTAATTTAACTCCTAACAGTCTTTTTATATTTATTAACTTAACTAAAATCATTAGTCCAATGTTTTCTGTCAAAAAAACGTACCTAATATCAAAAGAATAAGAATGGTCACCCTTCAAAAAAGGAAGAAAAAAAAGAAAGAAAATGTATTGGCATAATTCATTGACAAAAAAAAGTAACAGTACTAATAAAACCATAATAATATTACAAGTAAAACTTTACCAGCAAATGTTCTTTCCTACATATTAAAGAAAAACACAATACTTCAGTTCTTATCCATAACCAGCATCACACTCCCTTTATCTATCTGGAATATTATTTGTAAATGCACCCTCCAGTCCCACGCTGGCCCCACTTCAACCGAAAACGTCATTTCCCACAAAGCATCTGTCCTTCAGCGCAGACTCAGTTGCTATGAACACTTGCCCCACTCCCTCCTCCCTACTTTAATGCTAGCTAAGATGGTGGTTTGAGCGTAAATTGTCTCCACTATACCAAGAAAAGAAAGGGGCGAAACATCTCTATAGCCTTTTAATCACAACAGAACAACATAACTACGGTTATCTTAAGTGACCGGTTATAGGAATTTTGACATTTCAGACACATAGGCTAGCAGTCCCCGCCCAATTTGGTGTGACTCCCTTTGGAGAGGAATCCTAAGCTAAATACGGACAGGGTAAGTAACGCTAGCCGAGATGCTAGTTGGGCTAGCCAGCTTCCATCCTGCCATAATAAATAAAGGACAGTTGTGTGTATGTCACTATTTTACACACGGATAGTGGAGTATTCTCTGCCCAGTGTCCAGGTAATCTGAATGTCGTGAGAGCCATGTCAATTGTTTATAGTGCCAACAACTTGTTCCCAGGTTAGCATTAGCTTGTGTAGGCCTCATCGTAAACTCTGATGAGAATGTAGCATGCTAGCTATGCCGATGCTAGCGGTCAGCTTTAAGCAAGCTGTCAGTTAATATGTGAGAGAAGGCGTATCGTTGTGGCAGAGGTATTTTAAAATGTCAGTATGGAGTAAATAATGACCTCTGTGTTTTGGTTTTGTGATTACACTCACAACTGCTCCTGGATACTTGCTATTAGTTAAACCGGCTTCTTTCACCAATTCGCGGCTAATGTTAGCTTAGCCTAATGTTAGTCAAATAACATCTGTCATAATGTACGATCCAGTAGAGAGAGAAGCTAAAGTTACCCGCTAGGTACTCAGGCTTCATACACGACTTTACCAATCAGCTGGTTTCTGTTAGGGAAGCAGGAGAACTGTGACACTCCTGTACGTGTTAATGTATCAGTGAAATGTTGGCACATATTTGAAAATGTTGGCATTTCCCTGTTATCGTTTAACTCAGCTGTACACTGTCAGGTTTGATCAATCTGGGTTTATCATGAGCTGGCCTAGTGGCTGCAGTGTTGTCGTGTTGAAACCGGTGTGTAAATGCTAAAAGAATAAGGTCTCAACTGTACATAAATGCAGTTGTTTCCCTTTTGACGTGTATCATGACGATGTGTCAAATACTGTCAACCCTTGGAAGATGCCACAACATCCGCATTATCCCTTAAACATGATGACAGCTGTTTCGACTTGTTTTCTAAGATATACAGGCTGTGGTCTTTTATTAGGGTAGTCTGCATTACACGTATACAGTATGTCACAAAGCCCTGTAATGATTAAACCTTTGTGGAGGTTAACATGGATATTCAGGATATGTTTGAAATGTTTCAAATTAATGTTTATTTAACTCAATTTCTGGAGGCTTTTGCTTTGCAACCTATCAGAGCCGAAGTCTATTTTCTAAATGTCTAATTTTGTTTGATAAGTCGATATTCAGAATACTTTTAATTTCAGACTTGACTAATTGTTTCAGCTGAAATCTACTGAGAGCCATTTTCAATATTTGTGCTACACTCTGTGGCGGAAATGAATGAGACGAAACATTAGAAACACAATGCAGTTAACCGCCAGTACAATGTTTGTTGTAGTTTGTCAAACCACAGCCTATAAATCAACCATGCAGTTGAATCAACTCATCTCTTCAAAGTTTCATCAAAACGGTGTCAGCAGATTAACTCGTTGACTGTGGCGTTTCCTTTGCTGATAAAATGTGAAATGCATTTTGGTGTGCTCTGTCTGATATTGTGACCTTGGTGGTCATATCGTCGGTTTCAGAGGCTTTACTATCCAGCCATGTGTCAGGACGACAAGTTCAGCTGATATTATGTTGAATCATGTCATGATGGAGCTTTTAAACTTTGTTTGTTTTTTCAGCCTTGTGCTCTGTGACCAGCTTCGACGCTCACCATCGCCGTGCCATAGGATGTCCCACAGCCCTGAGATGAAGGACGACCCCATGGAGTGCCCTCTGTGTTTGGAGCCGCTGGAGATTGATGACGTCAACTTCTTCCCCTGCACCTGCGGCTATCAGATCTGCCGCTTCTGTTGGCATCGCATTCGCACAGACGAGAATGGCCTCTGCCCCGCCTGCAGAAAGGTGAGGAGATGATGAGATGGATATGAAGGCAGAGGAACTCATCACGACTGACAGGGGATTTTTCTTTAGTGACAACAGAAGGGATGATGATGCCTGTGTCCAAATATTAATCTGGGGGAGAGATACACTTTGGTTTTGCCCTCTAAAGCAGCCTGTTAGTTCAAACATTAGCTCATAGTCATTTACAGTTTACAGCCTCAACAGATTTGATTTTAATTGCACACAAATAAGACAGAATCAAATCCAGAAAATACGAAATGTGTTTCTTGAGAGTTCATGAAGCCATTGACTTAAAAAACAGACCTCCCCTCAACGTTCGGATAAAAAACTAACAAGAAAAGGAAAATCTGAAAGACAACATGAGGAATGAACCAATTATATAAAAACAAAGAAATAGTTTTTAAATAATACTAAAGAAAATAAAACATTCTGCTTGTACATATCAAAACATGTAAAGTAATCATGATACTATACTAATAAATCATATCAGATATATATATCATACATGATGTTCAGCTTGGCTAGTAATGTCTGTTGGACTACCATGTTGACAACCAAAGGCCTCAGTTACTCACTAACCTTTACGAAACAACTAGAATAGTATAATTGTTTCATATGTTTGATATCTCTAACATATTTCTCCTCTTATGTGTAGCCTTACCCAGAGGACCCCGCTGTGTACAAGCCCCTGTCACAGGAGGAGATCCAAAGGATAAAGAACGAAAAGAAGCAGAAACAGAACGAGAAGAAGCAGAAGGTGACAGAAAACCGAAAGCACCTGGCAAGTGTCCGAGTGGTGCAGAGAAACCTGGTGTTCGTGGTCGGGCTCTCGCAGCGACTCGCCGACCCAGAGGTGAGTTCAGGGGCGCTCCAAAAGCTCAGTGGTTTATGCTCGATGTGACTTAATAGTGTTGAAACTGTTTTAGCTTGATGTGAATATGGCTGTGACAAACTGAAGTAAACGGCTGCTAGATTTATTTTGGATTATTCTGACAGTCATTCTCAAAAATACATTCGTATATTTAATGCACATTTTAAAGGCCTTTCAGTGACAAGCTCCCTCTGAAGCCTTACGTTTCATTATTTTCTTTAAATGTTTTTAAGAGTTCACACTGCACCCGAAACTTTGTGATAAGTGATATATTTTGTTCATTGTGCTCACAGGTCCTAAAACGACCAGAGTATTTTGGGAGGTTTGGGAAAATCCATAAAGTGGTCATCAACAATAGCACATCATACGCAGGGTCACAGGTAAGAGGTTCGATGCCATCTACAATATGTATCCAAGATGTCTGTTTCTGAATAGGACCAGAACATAATCAATTAAATGTTTCTCTTTAACAGACACATGTTAACCCCTTTGTTGTAAACACATTATTTCTGTCTTTTTAGTTATTTTAATTGCATATCATGTCGTTTTCCCCCCTTTTTCTTTAGCATATCTTTTCTTACCCGTCATTATTGCAATGTGAGGAATCAATGTTAGAAATCCTTATTCATTGCTTTCCTGGAATACCTCTGTAAACAGAGTCATTCCGCTTCAACGGATGTGTTTGCCTTGTATGTTTACTTACATTTTCTGTTTTTACAGGGGCCGAGTGCCAGCGCTTATGTCACTTACATCCGCTCTGAAGACGCGTTAAGAGCAATACAGTGTGTAAACAACGTGGTCGTTGATGGGAGAACACTCAAGGTGAGACGTTAGAAACTGCTTTTCTCATATGTATATGATAAGGAGTTTTATTTGTATAAAAGCCATGTGATAACTTTATTCTATATTTATTTCTCTGTAAAATGTAAACATCCTTTAACTCTTTATGTTGTGTTCGGGTCTCCCGTGACCCGTTTCAAGTACAAATGATATAATAACTACATCGGAACAAGGCTTCACGAAGTCCTCCACAACAGCTATATAAACACTACAAAACAGATTTTGACAATTTTAGCCAAGACGGAAAATCTCCAAAGAAAAAAGTGTATAATTTGGTGTTGGGGTCTGGGGAGGCCCGGCAGAATTGTTTTGGGTGACTCGAGGTCAAATTTGGCCCAATCAAGATTCACCTTTGACTTTAGACACCCCTCCCCCTCCCCCTTCATCCACTGTAACAATCATTTTTTGCAACCTGGTCCGCGAACACCCTCCCTCTGCCCCCATCCCCCCACGGGAACTCAACCTTTCTCAAAGAATACACTAACACTTGAACCTGAACACACACATGCACGTGTGCAATATGTGGTGTAATGTGTTTTGGGCCATAACATTAAATCAACAGGATTGTACGGTTATGAATGCATAATAAGTTAGTTATGACCTTATTGGATGATGGCCATTTTTTTGTTGTCTTTTGGACTGAGATAAATCATGGGTCAAAATGTACCCGCCAACACCATGAACGGTAACAGCTTTCAAACACAACACAAGGGTTAAACAACCCGCTTTGTAGGATTAAACCAAAAGTCCTTGAAAGAAAAGTCCATAGGCTTGATTGACGAGTGTGTAATGGTCTTCTCTTTTTGTTCTGCTACAGGCTTCTTTAGGCACAACAAAGTACTGCAGTTACTTTCTTAAAAGTATGCAGTGTCCAAAACCTGATTGTATGTATCTACATGAGCTGGGGGATGAAGCAGCTAGCTTTACAAAAGAGGAAATGCAGGTAAATAGTTGTTTCTTTTTGTGAAATGTAAAACAAATTGTCACTCTTTGCTGTATGTGTTGACCATGGGTTATGCTCTTTATATTAACGAAAGGATTCATGTTGACCAATAGTGTGTCTATTTGTTTTTAGGCGGGAAAACATCAAGAGTATGAGCAGAAACTCCTCCAAGACCTCTATAAAATTAACCCTAGCTTTCTACAACCTCCAGCATGTGGAGCCGAGAAGTCAAAGAGCAAATCCAACTCCACACAGAGGTTGGTTTTGTATTGATGTCTTCCTCTTCTTGCTTCCCCTGGTGCAAAGCCTCACTTCTCTGCTGCTCTCTTTGTGACAGAAGCAACGGTAAAGATGGCTGGCCGACGCTGTCAGGACACAGCAAACTGTCCAATGGGATTTCAGAGGACCGCAAGTCTCCTCCGCTGCTAGACTTTCTAGACCAAGAAGGCATCACTTCAGACGGGCTAGACACAGACATGGGTTCTGCTCAGTGTTCTGCGCTGTCCCCCTTCTCCTCCAACTGCGACAGTAACAGGTAATGCACACCACTCTAAAAAATACTGTTTTATTTATTCTTCAAAAAGGTTTTCAGTTCATTTGTATCCAAACATGTCTCTTGTCTGTCAGACTACAGGGATGTTCTCACTAATATTATTTTTCAGTGTTATAACAGCAACTCCTTAAATTACATTTCTCTTAACTAAGAAATAGTTTTTTGATTCTGGATGTAACAGCGATGCAGCCATAGATTAAATTCATTTAATAATGTATCTACTTTTCAACACGTTTCCTCCTTGATGTTAGGGCTGTGCAATTAATCGTATTTTAATCTCATTACGATTCTGGCTTGCAACGGTTACGAAATCAACGTAATCGCCAAGGCACACTTATTATTTTTATTTAAAAATAAATACATTTAAAATTAAAAATTTTGAGTTGATTTATACTAAAAGTTCAGGGTAATCCACTGTTAAAAACATACTGTTCACATTTGGTTTTTTTCAATAAATTGATGTTTTCAAAGTAAATGGATCGTCGTTTTTAATAATCGTGATTTCAATTATTGACCAAAAGAATCGTGATTATGATTTTTGCCATAATCGCACAGCCCTACTTGATGTATTGGTTTGTTATTAAATACTAATAAAGTTGTCTGTCATTTGAATTTGCAGTCCCAGTGATAAACCAGAGTCGATCGGTATGATGAACGGAGAAACTTTCCAACAGGTAGAAACAATAACAATCATTTGTACCATGCCTTTACTCTCAGTTTTGTTTCGGTTACATGATTTTAAAATGAAGGACGATCTCACAAGCCCCTTTTTCCTCCCTCTTTCTCCAGATGGCCTGCAGTGACTCCCCCTCTCCCCCCCCGGGTCTATCAAAGCCCAGCCTGGTAGTGCCCATCAGCATGTCAGACCTCAGCGCGCGCTCACCCTTCGAGGGAGCGGCAGCCGAGTCCCAGTCGCTCTTTTCAGACAACAGCAACTTCAGACATCCTAACCCTCTCCCCGCCGGCCTCCCCCCCTTCCCCAGCTCCCCCCGCTGCAACTCGGACTGGCCCATGACCCCCGAACCACAGAGCCTTTTCACGTCAGGTAAAGTGGAGATTTAAACATTTCGTTTGTCTGTAGGGTTTTTGGTCTGGTTTCAAACAGTGAGTTGACCTGTCATCAGTGTTTTCATTATACTGTGGCCATTGGCATTAAACATCATAGCATTGACTGGAATAGTAATGTCTCCATAATTTAGGTATTTTCTGCTTATTTCCCTGGATTATAAAAATGGTGGAGACTTGGCCATCTTAATAATATAATAAAAAGACACATTTTATGGGAAATTAGCGAAAAAAAGGCATCAATTGTCTAGGGCTGCTCGATTATGGCTAAAATCTTAATCAAGATTTATTTTGGTCAATAATTGATATCACGATTATTAAATACGATTATTCATTGACTTTGAAAACATCCATTTATTGAACTTTAAAACAAATACAAATAATAGTTTGAACAGTATCTGTTTAACTGTTGATTACCCTTAACGTATAATTCAACTGCAAAACCAATACAAAAATAAATGATACATTTATATTCACATTTAAATAAATAATATCAAAAATAATAAAGGCCAATAAACAAGATCAACAAATATTTTGGAGCGCAATTCAATAAGCTACTAAACATATATAAATATGATAAATACAAATTAATTAGACTAAAATAAATGAGATCAAATATGTTGCAGTGCACTGCCACAACCTAGCAAAGCAAAATAATCATTTTTTTCGATGTTGTTTTCGTAATTGTGGCAGGCCAAAATCGTAATTGCGATTTAAAATACGATGAATTGCACAGCCCTATAATTGTACCTGTTGGGTGTATCCCCGTAGTGTCGACAAAATAATCTTAGTAATTTAAAATGACCCTTGTGCTTGATGGCATCCAGCATGGAGAAGGAAACAGTGTTTATTTGTGACACCGTTTTGAATGGTGCCTTTTAGTAAGCAATTATTTGAATGGGAGAAATTTGAATGGGAGTGACTGTTTTTAGAAATAATAACATCGAGACAAAAAAAAGTCCTCCTCAACACTTGTATCACACTTGCAATTTATATATCTTCATATTTGCATGTTTTTAGAGTTTGTCATCATAAATGTCTTAAAGAAGAGATAAATATTGAGTAGAAATAAGAAGTGGACATCCTTTTTACAAAACAAGAGGGTTGGCTTTAACCCGCAGTAACCCTCATTGAGCTGGATGTTGTGTGTTTGCAAACTGTGACCGAAAATGTCTATTCTTTGTGACAGTTACAAAGTTCTTTACGGGGAAAGAAAACAAAGAAAACAATTAGAAATAGAAATGTAAAACTATAAGAAAAATACAAAGTGTTTGGAAATGTTTTAAATAGTAGAAAGTCACAGAAGTAGCCTCTCTGGTGTTAAAGGCTAAGCATCCCAAAGTCTGGAGACTCGAGGCTAATCATCAATTAGCTGAAGAATTCCCACGGCTCGTCAGTTCGTACTTTCTCACATGAAGAACGGCTCCATAACTCCTCTCTCCTCTCTCCTCCCTCCTCCCTCCTCACAGACACAATACCAGTGTCTTCCTCCACAGACTGGCAGGCGGCCTTTGGCTTCGGCTCGTCCAGCAAACAGCAGGACGACGACCTGGGCTTCGATCCGTTCGACGTCACTCGTAAAGCCCTGGCCGACCTGATCGAGAAGGAGCTGTCGGTGCAGGATCAGTGCCCCTTGTCCCCGGGGCTCCTCTCCCACAACGCTCACAGTCACGGCCTGCCCCCCATGAACCCGAACGCCTCGCACCACTTCCCCAGCGGCCTGCCTCGCCTCCCCCAGCTCCACCACAGAGCCATCTACAGCTCCTTCAGTTTCCCCGGCAGTCACAGCCAGGCCAGCCAGCAGCAGCTGCTATCCTCCAGACACCCCTGGATGGGCGTCCCCACACGAAATAACCTCACACACTTGAACCACTCAGCCAGTGCTGCCTCACACAGTAATTACCTGGACCTGAATCTGCCGCCTCAGCACAACACAGGGCTGGGCGGGATCCCCATCTCAGGTACTGGATGCCTTTCTGCATGTTAACACTGAGTTACGTTACACGTTCAAACTCTTATCTAATATCACAATTAATATACACTGCGGCCTTGTAGCATTGTGATAAGTGATGGACAGTAACTGAGTAAATAAACTAAGTACTTAAGAAGAATGTTGAGGGAACTTTGACTTTACATTTGACATGTTTTGCTATGTTATACTTCTACTCCACTTCATCTAAGAGGGGAACAGTATACTGTTTACTCCACATTCATCGCACAGCTGAACTTACTAGTTATTTTACAGCTTAAGATTTTACAATGAAATGTATATCAAACATTTACAAAAACATATCCTGTGTTTTTTAATGAACCGGTATGTAAAGCTCCTCTAGCAATAGCAGTACAAGTATGTTAAAGCACCAGTGATTATAATCCAATTATCTGATTTGATTAATAATAATATATTTAACATAATAATTGACTTTCTGAAAGGAGCCATTCTGCCTGAAAACTTCAGGTATTTATTTCTCGGACGTTTACTTGTAAATTGGTATTTCCTTCGTTAAGTAAATGATTTGAGTTCTCGCTCCTCCCATTGATTGTGATACTTGTTTCAATGAGTGTTTATTGACCTCACAGAGGGCATGCTGGTAGATGCAGTTCTGCAGCTGACCACTAGTCGGCAGAAAGTGACTGATTCTCCTCCTCTCCTGCAGAGAACAGTGGCTCTATAGAAGGCTTAAATGTGAAAGAGTGGCAGGACGGCCTCAGAGCTCTGCTGCCCAACATCAACATCAACTTCGGGGGCCTCCCAAACTCCTCTTCCTCTTCATCCTCCTCATCCTCCAACAGTGTTAACCACATCGGGGGCCCGATGGGGCCGGCAGGTCTCTCACACAGCCTGAGCTGGGAAAGCCCAGCCAGCTGGATGGACCCTGCCATCATCACAGGTACACACTGTCCCTTTAAGGCAGTTGGTTAGGAGACACCGTTTCTCACGGCACATCAAAGCTGGACATCAGTTTACTAAAATACCAGACAAAGAAACTCTTTCCCACAATAAAGAGGCTGGAATCCAAAAATGTGTGACATATGAGGAATGAAGTAGTTTATTTAATGTAATTTAATAATTAATATACTTCTTGTTTTGGACTTGATCAGACAAAATAAAGGATTATAAAATGCCATGTTGGCCTCTGGATCATCCATTCGAAATAAATGTATAAAACAACAAATACAATAAAAAAATAAACAGCATAAAACTCACTCCTGGAAATAAGTAGTTGGTAGTTTGCCGCCTCATTTACATAACACTACGTTATTAAATCATACAGATATAAATGAATGAGTTGACATGGTCTCTGATGTCATAGAAAACGATCAGAACCCTTAAAATCCCTGACATCGGCATAACTGTAGCTATGTCCGACTAAATAAAGAACCTTGAAAAGATAACAACCAAAGCCCTAAGAATATAAAAACCACGGAAATGAACTTCAAAACTTTGTCCTGGTATCCTCATCAGATCCCAGAACTATGAAAAAACACTTAAATCGAAGCAATAAATTAATTCACAAAAAACTAAACAAAAATACATGAAGTTTAAAAACAACCCTCAAAGTGTTTCTGTATCTCACCTTGTGTTTATCCCCAGGTATCCCGGCGTCAGCGGGGAACAGTATAGACTGTCTCCAGGACGACAACCCCCCCCACTGGCTCAAGTCTCTGCAGGCTCTCACAGAGATGGACGGTCCGGCCTGCTCTGCGATGTCCGCCCCCCCCCAGCCCCTCCACAGCAGCCTCCTGGACGCCCACATCCCCCTCCACCACAGAGCAGCCAGCAGCTGGGCCTCCCTACATGCACACCCCAACCCTGCCAGCCAGTTCCATTCCACCCCACCGGCTTCCAGAACCGCCTTCAGACCCCCCGGACAGCCGGCCACAGAGCTGCTACAGAGTGCCGCTGTGGACCGCCACTGAACACAGACTACACCCCCCCACTTTATACCCACTCATCCTGTACCCCTCCCCTCAATCCAATACACACCAATCTGCAGAGTATGAAAAATTATTAACAAAGTAACAAACATGCTTTCTTCTTTTTCTCTTCCTCATTCCCTTACGTCGACTCCCAGGCCCATTTGTTTTTGTTTGTGGCGCACAAGTCATCGGTCCTCTTTCCATGCGACCATCATCACTCCTTAGACCTAGTTCTGGGCGCCACATGGCATTCATGATGTAGCTCGCTGCTAACGGAGAGCACAGGAGACAGTTTAGCACCGAGCGCCCAGCGGTGACACCAGAGCTAACACCACAGAGAAACAAATGAGCTGAAGGGAGGTGTTTTTAAAAAAAAGTAACTAATGATTAAGCATGAACAACATTTATGTTTCTGAAAGGTGACGATTCGTTTTCTCGAGGAATTAAGCAAGCTGTGAATCTGCTCTTGAAGCTTTGCCCCAAAGACCCTCATCCTCCCCACTTTAACTGGGTCAACCCTAACAGCCAAGTTGTGAATAAGAGGTGAGAGAGAGAGAGCGAGAGAGAGAGAGAAAAAAGGGGTTGGCGCTTCTGAGAGTGTTTTTAAAAGAAAAGCTGAGATTTGGTTGTTAGAGTGAATGCAGATGACAGGGGAGTTGAGGGCACAGGCTATGCATGGACTCCCTGTTCGGTGGGGACACAGAAGGCCGGCCTGAGAGGCCACTTGGCCCACTTTCCCTTTAGTGGAGGACTCCCACTGGCCCTGTCCTGCTGCAGGGAGAATGCTGCTGAACCTCTGTATCAGAGGATAGAGCACAGGGCAGCAGGGAGAGGGTGGCACACATCCTAAACTCTAGGGTTAGACTCTTACTCACAGTGCCACTGTGTGGTGCCTACAGTAGCTACCCCTAACATGGACAGCCACCACGAAGAGAAGACAAAATGGATGAGGATATGTCAAAGATACTAAAGAGGGTAGCAACAGGGTTAGCAGGTCCCTTTGTTGGACCCATGAGGGCTTAACCGAGGCCTTAAAACAGACAGCTGAGAGAAAGGAGCTTGAGTGATTGGAGGGCGAGTCTAGCGTCAAGGATTGCTGAAAAAAATGCAATATTGTATGACTTCAGCAGCTGTATGTGAGGGTCCCAAAGGAAGGGGCTGCAAGACAATTCCAAGTACTGTAGCAGTGATTTAAAAAGCTCTCATCCTTTCTAGGATTTGAGACCGACCTCCGACCACCGCCTATTTTCTTTTTTGAATTCTTAATTCTGATCTATGTTCGCTCTGTCTCTTTCTCTCTCTCTTACCCTCCACTCCCACCCCTCCTGCTGTTCCCTATTTAACAGTATTTCACAAAAATGAACAAAATCATCCAGGAGAATCCAACAGTCATACAGTGGGTTTTAACATGATGTTGCACATTAAAAAAAACAAAAGTGAGGCGCTAAAAGGAAGTGAACTGTCCTCTGCAGGTCTGGAAAAATGAACCTTAAATAAAACTGAAAACTCAGAGCTGGTGTTTGTCTACTGTTGTGTTCTCAGCGACCCCGTTTCAAACATGTAGACTTATTAATATTTAAACTTGAAAGTACTCACCGCCATACTGTGTATAACTCCCGAGGGTGGTCACTATAAATCACTCCTGCTTGTTGTTCCAATGTCTTCCACTAGAGGGCAGCTGGCTTTCTGTCAGTGATGAAGCTCTGCAGTCAAACTTCAGTCGAGCACACACTAGATTACACAGAATGATACCACACTTTCTCAAAGACACCATGTTTAATCACACTGGATAACAATTACAAGTGGTTACTATGTACATTAAATAATACACACAACTATAATGCAGATATGATTTGTTCTCTCAGTTGTCAGGGCTATATGTGTGTTTTCAGTGGGAGCAGAGCATGCGTGCATATGGCAGAGCTTCAGTCTGCAGCTCTGCTCTCTCCCAGCCGATGCAGCAGTAGAAACCTGCAGAGACTCCTGTCCTGTAGCTCTGCTGACAGACACAGGGAGGAGCCAGTCCATACAGGGGCTTCAGTGGGTATCTGAATCAGGTGACTCGATACACACATTTTACATCAATATTGTTTTGCAGTCTGCAGTGGGCAGAAGGACAATCCAAAGTTGTCAGTGGATTGGGGCTGCAATTTAATAATGATTTCCTTATTGATTAATGCGTTAGGACAATGATTTGACACGACAAGTTTGGACAGTTTTGGTCTGTAATAATGCATTAAAAGCATTTACTAGCAGGATCTATTTTATGAAATAATTGATTTATAAGACACTATACTGTATTTATAAGCAGATATAAAGACAGATATGTAAGTGTCAATAATGTTCAGGTTGGAGTAGAACTTCTTAAACAGGTTTTATTGTATTATTACAATGTGTTATAACAGGATTATATATGTATAAATATATACATGCAGTATGTGTGTCTAGTGCTTATCCGACTGGCCCACCACGGTACCGCAAGTAAATACTGCTAGTAAATTGTCGACCGGGGTGGGGGGGTTCCAGTGACTTATCCGACCGGCCCACTTCAGTACCGGACCATCGGGATTTGTCCCGATGGCCAGTCCGCCACTGCTCTTGTCCCTCTATTTTGGACTTATAGTTTTAGCCCCTCTAGTTCCCGCTCCTCTGGTTTCAGACCCCTGTTACAGACCTCTCTGTTTACAGCCCCTCTTGTTGTAAAAACTCTGGTTTCAGGCCCTCTAGTTACGGACCCCTCTGGTTTCAGGCCCTCTAGTTACGGACCCCTCTGGTTTCAGACTCTCTGGTTTCAGACCCCTCTGGTTTCAGACTCTCTGGTTTCAGACCCCTCTGGTTACAGACCCCTCTGGTTTCAGACTCCTCTGGTTACAGACCCCTCTGGTTACAGACCCCTCTGGTTTCAGACCCCTCTGGTTACAGACTCCTCTGGTTACAGACTCCTCTGGTTTCAGACCCCTCTGGTTACAGACTCCTCTGGTTACAGACCCCTCTGGTTACAGACTCCTCTGGTTACAGACCCCTCTGGTTTCAGACCCCTCTGGTTACAGACCCCTCTGGTTACAGACCCCTCTGGTTTCAGCCTCCTCTGGTTTCAGACCCCTCTGGTTACAGACCCTCTGGTTTCAGACTCCTCTGGTGTCAGCCCCTCTGGTTCCAGCCCCTCTGGTTTCAGACCCCTCTGGTTTCAGACCCCTCTGGTTTCAGCCCTTCTGGTTACAGACCCCTCTGGTTACAGACTCCTCTGGTTACAGACTCCTCTGGTTTCAGACCCCTCTGGTTTCAGACCCCTCTGGTTACAGACCCTTCTGGTGTCAGCCCCTCTGGTTCCAGGCTCCAGGTGCTGAGGAGGCTTTGGCAGAGGAAGGTGAGTGTGTGAATAATGCAGGCAGGCAGCAGATTCAGGAGCTGTGACAATGAGTCAGCAGCAGCACAGATGAGGGGGTTAGCTCTGCTGAGAGTGTTCCCGGACCAACACACACTCATGCAGACACTGCTCTGAAACATAATGGAGGGATCTTTGTGATGATGCATACCTGACAAGAATAGCATCTGTTTATGTTCCACAGCTACAGAAAATAACTCCAGTGTTTGGTCCTTTTTCTGCTCAAGTGGAAAAATAATACAGAACGCTCCTAAAATCATGCCTGACTTAATTATTAAGTGCTCTGTGAAGGACGCCGAATGATTAGCTTATTGATTTGCTTGCTTTGCTGAAACTGCATATTCATGCTCATTATTATAAGAGGAAGGGGCGGACTTGAAGATGAAGGATGAAGTCAAAGAGGTTGGAGGTTATTCGTTATTTTGATTTCAAAGCACAAGAATTGAAAATGTTCCAGCAAACTTCAATTCCCTCCAGTGAATGTTGGACTGAAGTATGCTGACTAGCCAATAAATGTCCACAAACCGCATTTATCTATGTCCAGGTGTTTCATCAGGACAGGCAAAAAAGCCCTGATGTTTCACTCTGTCCTCTGCAGGGGTTCAGCCTGTTAAACTGCTGAAATCTTGCTTTCCTTGAGGACTGCAGCTATGAGGGCATGTGGAGAGGGCACAGTAGCTGCAGTGTGCTGAGAGGCAACCATGGATTATGAAACAGTATACAATAACGCATCGTCTGAAGTGAGTGACATTTTGCAGGTGAATCAGAAAGTGCTGCAGTATTTTGTTCCCACTGGGGATACAGATTGTTTGTTTTAAACCTCATTCCTTCCACACTGGCAGTCCTCTACACAGTCCTCTACTCAATTCTGCAGCACACTGTACAAAATAATGTGAGAAACCAGCAAGGAATTCCTGAGTTGCAATATATTCTTAAGGAACTGTGTTGACATTAATGGTTGGGGGAGGAGGGGGAAAGGAGCAAGCCTTATTCATATTTTCTTTGGCCCCTCCCTTTCACTTAAAAAAAAAACTGCAACACAGCAGTGTCGATATCATAAATAACTTAAATGTATTTGACAAGTAGTGACCTTGTTTTCATCCTAACCCTGAATTCGATTTGTCTGTTTAGGATATGCTGACTGTTTAAGGATTAATATAGACAAGGTTGCTGTGTAAGACTGTATGTACGCACAGCAGGTCTTTGAGCTAAACGCTAACATCAACATGCTAACATGCTCAGAATGGCAATATCTACATGCTAATGATAAGCACATATTCATGCTTTCCCGCTCAAATGAACATATATGCATGCTAACATTTGCTAATTTCCACCATACACCAGAGTATTGCTGAGAAGGTCACGGGCAGTTATGATTGGCTCAGGCCGCTGGAAAATCTGTCCACAGTGAGATGCAATTGCCAGAGCAAGTAAAACATGAGCTTGCAAATTTGTCTGGTTCCCAGCCAACCAAAGTGTTAGACCGACCGACAAACGGACAGTTCATCTTTGGAGCAGGGGCACGGGCACAGGGGGCCCCTGACCTCTTGGGCCCCTGGACCTGTGCTAGTTCAGAAGTTCATTCGTTACGATCTGTACACTTCTTTTTCTTTATCTTACCAAAAGTGACCAAACTCTTTTTATGCAAGTCAGCAATTCAGTTTGACAGCAGACCGTAATGTGTGTCACTGAGGAGGACAACCTCAACTTACATTTTGAGGTTATGTGGTTTTCGCATGTCATTATGATAGTTGATGATATATATGTAATTTCCGGGCCCTGGTTTGCTGCCTGCATGCGAAACCTGCAGGGACGCCTCTCAGCATAAAGCACTCTCTCCATTTGTCAGCTTTTGACAGGCTCTCTCACCAGTGGGGCGGCCCGCACTGCAAGAAATTACCATTCTGGCAGGTTATGCAGTTTTATATTAGGCTATGAAAACTAGAGCTGAAATTATTAGTAAATTAATCAATTGACAAAAAATGAATAAAGAATCATTATTGAGATTTTTCACCACTTAAAAAAAGCTTTTATTTTCTAATGTAAACTAGAAATTACGAATAAATAATACAAATAAGTTATTCAAGTTAGTTGTAATCCTTAATTAAATCTTTAAAAGTATTTTTTTAAATGCTACAAATAGACAAAATAATGTCCCTTCTCTGTAGGGTTGTACATTAACATGTGTTTTTGTGACAAGAGAAAAATAAGAAATAAATAATCTGCATCTGTAATTTAATTGAAGTTAATTGCCACTCAAAATGTATTAAAGTGTTTCCCCTTATATGCAGAAAGTATCTGAGATTGAATGACTCAATAAGGTGGATATTTTTTACAGTGTGCACACAAGCCTTTACTGTAAACTCCACCAGCAGTACAGTTAATGTGTCCTGGCCAGGAAAACTGACATGCTGCTCGATCATCCTACAATATATAATGGCTCTTCTGTATGGGCTCTGCATGTGGAGCAACATATGCAGTGGTTTATAACTGTGTCTCTGTGTCCTCTGGTGTATCTCTGGGGAAGAGACATATCCAATGCATGTTTGCTTTCCTCTTTTTACTTTTCTTCTAGTCGACACGACAGCCATTTAAGTGTCCTACATATTTAAGCTACTGTAAACATCAAAATGACATAATTATCTGTTTTCAAAAGAATTTTTCCTGAAGAAGTTAAAGATACGATAACAATTCAAAACAGTAAAGTAACGTTTTGCAGGAGATGAACGACTGTCAGGCTGTTGGGGAGATTTTTGGCAAATAGGTTTTCTTGCTGAGAGTAAGAACATCCAAAAAGGTTAGGTGAGGTTAAAGTATGAAAACCAGTGGAGACACTTAGTCTGTTTTTAGATAACCAAACCAGGCAACCAGCACCTCTACAGGCACACCGAGAGCCCCCCCAAATGACTCCTGTTGGAAGTTGCCCCCCCACACACACACAGGGGGGGCGCAACAGCGGTAATTAAAGTTTAAAAGTCTCAAAGATGCTACAACTACTTTCACAAACTGGATGAATGTGAAGTATTTTGTTAAAGGAGGATGAAAGCGTAATTAAGGAGCACTATTGGATGGTTATTGGACTCAGGATTCATTCATTTGGATTCCCGCTGTATGAAGAAATTAAAGGACGGCGCAAGTGGAAACAATTCACAAAGGGATTGAACTGTTTAAAACACATGCTCAAAGTAAGCCGGATTCTGCCGATGTGTTTATGTGGATTCAAAAGTCGTAAATAATCTACAAAATGGAGGAGACCGATCTGATCGGAGCAACTCTGACAAATAATCCAACTGAAACCGGCATGGACAATGACTATGTTTTAAAAATGCGCTTATCCAGAAAAGCCCGGTTTGGACACTTTACGGGCAGAAGAAATATTTCTATTAAAGAAAGAATTATACATTTCTGTCTTTTTATGCCTTTACTATTAAAAGGCATAAAAAGAATACTAACTTGAATTGTTATTCAAATTAATTAATCAATTATTTTTAATATTTTATTTTAATGTAGAGAGAAAGGCTTTTAGTGATAATCATGTATTGCTTTACAATTATATGTAAAAAAAATAATAACAATAAAAAAAAGAAGAAAAAAAAAGTCTAAATATGATATTTGGTCCCCCCCCAAAAAAAACAGCAGTTCGAAAACAAATATATTGGAATTCAAAAACACCATTTGGTAAAAGCTTTTAAGTAAAAAATGATTATATAGTAATATAGTAGGTTTTAGAAAGAGCAAGGCTGTCTTAGCTATATGCTAAGCTAACAGACTGCTAACTTTAGTTTCACATTGAACGTACAGACAGGAAAGTTATCAATATTATAAATTATAATTTCTGTCTTCTCCTAAAATGTTGAATCATTCCTTCAAAGACCATCATTAAAATAATCATTTTCCAGCTCCACAGTGACCTTTGTTGTTGCTTCAGACTTCAGCTTCCTGGTGATATCCTTTTGTGGTTTTGTATTTGCCAGCCTCCTTGAGCGCTGTGCGATGATGTAATTGAAGCGGGAAGGTCACAGCGATGGTTTTTCGTTGATGTTAAGTTTTGAATTTTCTCCCCCAGACAAGCCCGCTGACACTGCACACTGGGCAGAGCAGCATGTAAACTGAGATCCTCCTCGCTGATACCACAAGGACACATCCAGACCGGAGTATCGATAACAGATCCTACCAAGGCTGAGAGAGGGTTAGTAGAAAATGTCTATTAACAAGTTATTGGGTATCAGTAGTTACATCTTCAATTTGAATAACTGAACAATTCTACCATTTATCAAGATATTTCTGCTTTTTTAGATGTGCAAGTGGCTTTGGTCTAGAGATTTGGGCTCATCAATCCATAATCTGCTATATTGTTATTGCATCAAATTGAAAAAAAAAAAACGTTCATGGTTACCAGAGGATGCATCCTTCTGACTTTTTGATCCTCTGTTTTTTCCTGAGGGTCACCATGTGGTTAACATTTGTGATTTTGAGTGTGTCTTAACAACTGTTGTAAAGTGGTTGAAACATCGACATTTCTCTCAGGGTAACGTTTGATAACTTTGTTCATTACTAACCCCCTAGGGGTCTGCAACCTTTTTGACCCAAAGAGCCATTTTGCTCCTTTTTCCAAAAAAAATGTTTGTCTGGAGCTGCAAAATATATTTTCATAGCTTGATAGCTAATAAAGTTGTATTTATTGTTATATCAGACAAAAACTACAGGTTTTTTGCATTTATTAGGCTATTTATTACATTATATAAAACTGTTAACGTATCTACCTACCGTAGCTTACCTACTTTAATCTATAAGAAACAAAGAACTCCTATAAGGAGAATTAAAAATAATACACAGGCCTACTTTAAAATAAATTAAACACAGCACTTGGGGAGTCCTCTGCACATTTGAAGGAAAAATATATATAATTAAAATGGGCCCACTTTGAAATAAATAAAACAAATAGCTGCACCCTAAAAAGAGTTAGGTAGGGTAGGTAAGAATGGAGAAACCAGCTCGAGTGCGCTAGAATTTGAAAATACACAACCGAGAAAAATATGCCTCTTCCTTCAGACTTTCTTCCAGAGCCCCTCCTCCAACACACACGAACGCGCACATGACCAATGAGGCCACGAGATTAAATTTGTGCACAGTGATGGAGCTGAAAGGCAAGTAGGCCATCCAGTTATTTTAGCCGGGCCGGCTAAAATAACGGTCGTGCTTTTTACAGCGCTACGGCTTCCAGGGATTAATTTTTGTATTGTCAAAGCATTTAATATATTCATTGCTATCGGGACGTTAAGAGCATTCCATGGAATATAACAAAAAGTGTTTTCTTAAATAAATTACATACCCCATTGAATTATGACTGAAGATTGTCAGCTGTCTTCCTCTCCCTTGTTGTTCCTCGATACGTGAAAGCTGCAGCACCGTTGACAACTTCTCTCTACATCAAACATACCGGTAAACCAGCATCGTTTGCTTTGAAAGCATATAACTCTGTCCACGCAGAATTAAATCCTGTGTTCCTCCGGTACTTTTCTTTGATTTATCCATAGTTCGCTCTTCGAGCTGGGGGTCAGGTTATTCGCCTCCAAGAAAAGGCGCTCGCGCGGGACCGTAGCAGGATGTGACGCATATTTTAGTTGACCTAACTAAAACCGTTTTGTTTTTTATTTATGTGTCACAGCATCACCTCAAAATACAAGATACGAAACATTTTCAACCATGCAACAAAAATATAAATAGTCCTACAAATACTTTTATTTTATTTCCTTCTTATTTTTGTCTAAGCTCAAGGGAGCCAGAGCAGAGGGCCGCGGGTTGCCGACCCCTATCACCAGGTCAAACTTTATAATATGTCCGAAACTTTGTTTTAGGACCAGAAACCATCCAAACAAATGACATTTTCAACAACCTCAGTGGTACTTTGTTTTATGCTTATTAGCAAATGTTTGCTTCCTTACACACTTAAAGTAAAACAATAAACATGTAGTGATTTCTGATGCCTCCATATGCCAGAAAAAGATTTAGTGTTTCCTAATATTTTTTATGTATGCTTTTCTTACTGCATTCGGTTGCATTTCGCATCATGCTATGCTATGCTATGCTTCCTGGCTATTTTGACCTAGACAGTGCACCTGACGATATGTCATATTGTTCACACCATTGAGAGTGCACAGACAGATTGAGGCCTGATGACAGCTCATCCAAACTTCACATTATGGAGTGATGAATGTATACAAAAAATATATATACAAATATTTAATATATAAAAGTATGCAATGTTGAATGCAAGCACAGTAAACATTGGATGTATTTAAGCTGTCACAGGAGAAGCCCAGGTGTAAATCATAAAATCAATAATGGCTGAATCCCATTAAGCTGCTTTGATTTAAGGTTGCATTGTGCATGCGGACATACTTGAGTTGCTACCGCAGCGTCAGTTCATATCTGACGAGTGGCCCTTTGCTGCATATCTTTCCTCCTTATCCACTCGCTATAAAGCTGTACAAGTCATAAAGTCCAAGAAGAAAGGAAAATCAGGGGCTAAACCAGTGCTATTGTTCGTGTGATTAGTCAAATCTGTGCTTTTTTTCTACTATGACTTGTCAAAATGTGTGTTGTGAACAAGGCCTGCTAAACTTGTTAGCATTGTGATAACGAGATATAGCGCCTCACAGAGCTACTAGCACGACTGCAGACTGCACTGTTTCTCTTCATGGATCAGTGCATGAATAGATGGACTCATCAGTTTTTAGATTGATTATTTTATGGGCACATGGAGACACGGTGGACAATCAAACATATCGATGCCGGTTTTATAGTTAATGCACTCCGTCATACATTATTCCAGAACACGGCGTGATGGCAGACACTCCACCACAGGATGTGTGAGTGTGTCTACGTCAATGGAAATTGAATAAACGGATAAAAATATGTGCTGGGTAATTCATGATGAGCCCTTTGCTTCTGATGGCCACAGCTCCACCTCCACTGGACTGTATCTCTACAGTGATGTAGGGCTGTCAGTGGCCTGGGGTAAAGAGGTACATTTAACTGGCCAGAGTTTCACAGAGACCATTTGTGGACTTCCACAAGGATGAGGAAATTATGGACGTGCCCTTAATTATTAAACAAGTGTGTCAGCAGCCCGGCCTGATGGAGGTAATGCAAAGAGGAAGTGGGCCAGAGAGAGGGCCTGGGGATCGGGGGGGGAGATAAGAGAGAGGCTGGTGGGCTCGGACCTGTGGGTTGGGGGGGAGTGTTAGGCCCAAGGGCTTTAGCTTTAGCATGGGAGATCCAATAATGCTGTCAAAGCTATTTTCCACATTGTTAACATTCAGAAGCTACTGCCCAGTATATGAGGCTGGTTGGAGGACAGTTGTGATGTGATATAATGATATGATACTCTGCATGCAAAGCTGACTGGACCACAATGACAAGGCCCCTGAGAAACTTTTTGGATGACGTCAACAGGAATGGCATGGCATTTGTGTACAAGAGATATGGGATGAGTTTCTGTCTTTAGAGAAATCGATCGGGGGAATATCAAGTGAGCCAGAGGCCTGACTCAGGATAACCGGCCCCTATTTGCGTGTTCCTGAGTGTGTGAGAAACACAATAAAAGACAGCAGTGTGGGAATAAGCACATCCAGAGGAGGAAGAGGAGGAGGAGGAGGGGGGGACGTTAAGCTAGATGGAGGCGCGCTGCACCACTGACCGACAGCACCTCAATTAGTCCAACATGCTGATCAGGGATTACCAAGACAGTGGCTTAAACCAGAGTTTCAATTACAAGCTTCTCATCGGCATGTAGAGGCCAAAACCTGTTAATGTCCAACAAACATCCACCAGGTGTGTGAAGTCAACAGTCTAGGGGATAAGTCTAGTGATATTCTATTTGTTTCATGGTGTCAAGGAATCTAGGTTATTTTGTGTTATTTTGGCCACCTGGGTGAAGTGGAGCAAGCTGTAAACATTACATTACATATTATGGAAAATCACTTTGCCTGTTTTTGAGTTAGATGCTTCGGTCAACATGGTAAATCAAGTCCAATATTTGATCTCCTTTTAACTCTATTTTGGTCTCTGATAACTCCAGAATATCTGGGTCTTAAGCTAGTCCAACATGTTCTCCAGGTTGATGATAACTGTGTCTGCTGTTGGTGGTGCTATGCAGGTAGTGTATTTACATCCAAGCTGCTGAAAACAGCTGCCAGCTGCAGATAGCTTTGGTGCTTTAGTCAATCTGACGTACACAGTTATTTTTGGAAAACAGGGTTTTTCCTCCTTTGTTCTGATAAAAGAAAACCTGTCCACACAAGCACTATTTAAAAAGGTCTCTGTCCACATGAAAACACTATTGAACTGCTGTCAAGGCCACAGGTCGACACACACGCACGCACACACACACACACACACGCACACAAACCCACACTCACAGGTCTCGTCCAAAATCGGTGTGTTAGATAATGTGTCAGTGACCTCTAACGTGTGCTTTAAAGCTGCTGTTTCTCAATGTAACTGAAGAGTTACTTTACATGTCAGACGTGTCGTTAAAAAGGTTCAAATCAAATCAAGTTTTATTTATATAGCACATTTATAAACGATTTTTGGTCGAGCCAAAGTGCTGTACATATAATAAAAATAGCCTACAGTAGAGACACTTTACAGCTAATACAACAGCACAGATTGTTCAGAATATCAGTATGAGAAAAACGACACCCTCTATCCTTAGATGAGGGTTCTGCCTGTGTTAAATGGAGGTAGCACGAAATGTAGCCTAATTTGGGATGCCTCCTAAGTGAGATAACGGCGCACACTTTGACGTTAGAGGTGAAATACTATGTGTGTTGCGTTTACACGTCAACACTGAGAACTGAGTCATGAAAAGGAGTCTTTCAAAAGGTCAGTTTGTATGTAGAGAAAAGGCCAGAATGTATCAGAAAGGCTGTGTTTTTACAAAATGTGGACTAGGCCTTAAACCAAACAGTACATTTTAAACCAAAACAATGAGCTAAAAGACGGTACAATGCTTCTTAGACATAAATTGGGTGGTAATCTGTTGGTTTGTCTCTCATAGTCTGTTATTCAGTTGCTGAAATAAAATAATTGATAAGTGCATCTATATCAAATACTATTAGAGGACATGTACGTAGACATCTGACTCGGTTGCTTGAACTCCTCTGTGTGTTAGTGAAAAGTTAAGTAACAACAACAGAGAGGAGAAACTAATTAAGCAGGTGTGATATCCTCTGCTATGACTGGGCTCCTCTGTTGTACGATGCTCGGTGCTATTACAGTCCAGTGGAGCTTCACAGCACTAAAGAGAGGGAGAGAGTGGGACCGGCGCCAGCTCACCCCACCCTTACTGCTGCTGCCTGCAGAGTGAGGAGTGCTGCATTTCCTGAGGGCAATGCAGAGGACAAGGAAGAAGAAGAAGAAGAAGAGGCTCACTTCTGTTAAGGTCACCATAGAGCGAATCATAGCGGCGGTGTGCAAACCACAGAGAGCCTGCGGCGGACAGAGACACTGAGAGGGACACAGAGAGACAGATGGACACAGAGAGAAAGAGACAGATGAGCTGCAGCATTCAGTGCGATGCCTCTACTGTCCAATGTTCTCCAGCTTCACGCCATCACAGGACAGCAGTGGGAATGAATCATTTTCACACCCAGAAAAATTGCGCCCACTTCTTTCAGTCACATGGCTTGACTGTTCTGGGGACGTGTTTGTTTGTTCGCTGTTTTAGGGTTACTGCCCTCGACAGCTTGAGGGGTTTTAATATAAAATGCAGCCTTATGATGAAGCTTTATGCAACATGTTGTCTAGTTCACACTCTTAGAAACAAGATGCTTTAGAGTATGTTTTTAAAGATTATATTTTAAATAAATGGATGGCAAAAATGTAACTCAATATCTCCTGCGTTTTTTTTAAATTTAATTTGAAGGCAGAAATACTTAAAATGTTCTAAGTAGCAGTTTCTCAAATGTAATTGCAACTTTTTTAGACAAAATCAGCAGTTTGAAGAAGTCACCTTGGGATTTATTGGGGATATTTTACTTTTTTTATGAATACAATTACAATATATTTTTGTCGCAGCTCTAATAACTTCATAATCCCACACTTAGCGAATGTACAAAACCTCAGAAGTCACGATCTGATGGATTTGAGCGTGAGGAAGCAGGGAGGGGAGCTCTTCAGGCCCTGGAAGTATGTAACCACTCGCAGGGAATGACAGAGGTAAGCAGGCCTCCCCTGGGACAAGAGGATTAGTGTGTAACCATTACCTTATATTAGCCCTGTGAATCACTGCTAATGGCTTCAGTGAGAGGGTACTGTAACACAAAGGTGGGACGCGCTTAAACTGAGACCTCGAGGTCTGGAGAAATGCACACTGCAGGATATTTCTGCAGATGCTTTGATTAATGGAGGTTGTTGTGCAGGTCCGTAGTTCAGATACAATCCCCCACCCCGAGCCGAAATGAGCATACACCAGCAGATCCTTAAAAATTTATTGAAGTTAATGTAAGAGGAAATCATAGGTGATATAAGAAAAAGAAAAACAAATAACCCTTGCATAGATCACAGACCATGCCTTTGTCATCATGTGACAAACTGAACACATTGTAGCATAATCCTTGGTAAAACACAACATGACAATGACGGCTGGATTAGATAACACAATCAGAGTTTGGTTTTCTTGTGGATGAAAAGAAGAGCAGGACAGTCCTTTTTGAGATTTGCTCCAAAAAAACGTCCCTACAAGCGAAGTTTAAATGTGCATTCTTGACAGGAAAGACAAACTCATAGCCTTTACACTTCTAACACAAACAAGATCTTCTCATCAATACACAACATCCCAACATTTGATCCTGTTCCTCCTCAGTAGGCAGAAAGCAGGCCGACACCTTCAGCACAAAGAATGCCTTAAAACCAATGTAGTACAGAGGAGGGTGCGTGGCACAGGCCCTGTTTAGACATGATGGGCACGTTTCCAACAATGCAGTATCACTACAGTCTAGACTGAGATAAGAACGGGCAAAATGTCACTTGAAAGAGCGTTTCAGTCCTAGAATAGAGATAGAGTTTGAGAAACTAGCCCTTTGTGTCCTTGCTCACACTCAGGGCCCAACCTGAAAATCACACGGAGCACGGCTCGGACACCCAACGCCATCTGAGTGATGAGGTCAGCGCTAAGGTGCTTTTTAAGAAATCCCGCAGAGGACACGTTTCATGACAAACTTCTGAACAGGGCCTTACAAGAAGCCTTGGTGCAGATGAAAGCAAGGGTCTCTTTTTTTCTTTTTTTAAATGATGCAACCGTGTTATAGTTGATCCACAGTTTGAAAGGCAAAACTCATGCAGTCCTTCATCGACCATGCAGTTTTTTGCGATTAGTAGGTTTCTGTAGAGATACATCGTAGCAGTAGGTTCGGCGGTGGAAGAATGTCAACATGGTGTTTGAATAAATCCTGTTGTTTTTTCTTCTTAAAACCAAAAAGACAAACCATAAGATTTTTTTTAATAATAGTACACTTTTTGACCATATCATTTAGTGTATAGCAATTGATCATAATACAGTAGATTCATTATCATGGCTTGCCCGAGGAACAAATTGTCTTTGATATTCCAGGTTATGGCATGTTCTTCCTAAATCATTTTTACAGTGCCACCCAAAAGAAGAGGAAAATAAAAACACACAGTAAAATTGTTTTTCATACGTATTTGCAGGTTATAGTGGTTACTTTTCTCTATCTTATTGTAGCTAAATTGCATTTTGTTCTCGTGACATTTCATGGTTTTTTTCTTATAGTTTGATTAGGTTAATGTCGTCATTTTTTTTTTTATCTTCTCACTTGTGTTTGTTTGCAGAAGCATTAGCATCTAACGGTAAGCTAGACAAATGAATATGTAAAACAATTTAGGCACCTTCTCTGACTTTCTCTCACACAGCTGATCAGTCCAGTGAACTGATGATAGATCCTCTCTAAGTGCATTATGGGCTTTTCCTTTGGGACTGTGTTCTAGGTTCGAATGAACCCGTCAGCAGCCTTTGTTCCTGACTGAAAAACAACTCCAGTCCGACCTTGGTGTTTAACGGGGACTGTTACAAAGCCTATATTTGGACTTTTCAAGCATTTCTCCCAATACAATGTCCTCCTCTACATTCGACCCTACTGACCTTACAAAATCCCAGAACAGAGGACAGTCGGTTGGATCATAAACAGCCCTGTTGTGAGTTGTCTGTCACGTGATCGCAGTTTCTCCGACATTCAAAATAGATTTGTTTTCCTATATTTTTTGTTACAAAAAGCATCTAAGAAACAGGTTATCTGATATTCTATTGCTGTTAAGAATGCATGTTTCTGTTGGGTATTTGAATGCATAGCACCATCCATACATGCCTCACAGCACTGCTAATGTGAGGAGCTTGTTTTTATTTTCTTTACATCACTTTTAGCTGTTTCCTGTAGGACATGTTACACACATCACTACCTTCAAGTATCAGTCGTACAAGAAACTCGTGAACAATTTCCTGATAGCTGCATTAACGAGACTACTATAATTTCCGTGAATCTATACATAGCAATATAATATATGGTGCTGGGGATTAGTAATGTCCTTCTGTATGAGAAACCCTACACAAATTGAAGATCCCTGACACAAATGTGTATCTTATTTTGCTCTCATGATAAGTTACTGACATCTAGCAAGGCTCTTGAATTTTAACCTCAACCTGAGGCAGACACTCTTCAGCAGTACAGTAAAAGAAATCATCAAAGAAAATGAACAAAGCGGACCAACCAGCATACAAAAACAAAACAGGGACAAGAATGGAAAAGTACAGTAGTCCTGTACTAGCACCACAAAGAATAGCCATTGCACTAACAGAAACAAATATATGACATTCAAGTTGCATTGCAGCGGAGATTTTCTTTTACAGGACATTGTCAAAAGAGTGCTTAACACAAATTAAAAGAGGGTACAGTACGTTATAAAATCTTACTATTATTTGGGTCAATTCATCTCAATACTGAGTGAAGATCGATGTACAGTAGCTGGAGATTTTCAAGTAGTCATAATTTATCCTAATCTATCTGCAGTTAGTCTGGAACAATATGCTAGGAAACAATGCACTACATATGAGCAAGCACAGGGAAATAATAAAAAAATAAATGTTTGCGCTAGAAAACAAAATGATTGTGCAAAAATGCGGGCTGCACATCACTGTGCATAATAATGCCCATAACAAACCGTCTTAAAAACACATTCAGGTGACGCAACAGTAACTTCAGATACCATTGCTTCAAAGAAAGCAACATATAAAACAATCAATCTCCTCCCGTAAAGAGAGTCAAGCAGTCTCTACATACCCTCTCCATATGAATGTTCTGATTGTGCGTAGCGTTGTGAACAAAAGGAGCGGGATCGTGATACACTATTTGTCCTAAGTGCTTGTGTAAAGGCTATGCTTTGGGACTCTCACATTCAATGTTGCATGACTGCAGTTTACACTTAAGGTTCCATTTTGCATTATGGTAAAGGAAGCCCTGCATTGAAGCTTGCAGCTCTGCAGCAAGTTTGCAATGACCTCATTGAGGTAGAGACCCTGAAAGGATGCATGGTGCACGAAAAAAGAAAGAAAAACAACAGACATAAATCAAATATGTTAAAAACCCTATGGAAATTCCCTTTTGAATTGGATTGGTAAACATGCAGAGTACAATACATTGCTGCTTAAGGGCATAATTAAGTGCGTGACAGCATGAAAACCGGGTTGTGCATAACAGCCATGGATCATCTTTTGTTTTTGACCATAATCACCTGCTGTTTCAACCTTGCTCATCTGGCATCGTTTACATCGTAACCAACAGTATATCAACACTCGAACAGAAGGTAAACCAGCTCTGCTCAACCTCACAAATCCCATTGTACACAGAGGCACTTTCACTGGTCCTGGTGGTGAAAGGGATAAAGGCACTAGCAACTAATGTCAGAATAATTCTCTGTAATATGAAGTGAAATTTGGTATTGATCCTTTTCTCAGTGGATTCCTAACCAGTACGTACTCAAATTTGATGTGGAAATGGAAGCATGACTAATGATATGTTAACTTTTCTTGTTCAAAGAAAGTCCATGCACTGCACTATTGAAGTAATACTGTAATTGGTGCTTATTATAATTATATGCATTTTTGATAATACTTATTCAGTTTCTTTGACTACCTTTAAATGAGAAACTCTGCATCCTCAAGGTGGGTTTGGATATATTTGATCGCAATTTGGAAAACATCCAGAATTTGATTTCCTTAGCTTCCCTGACAATAGGGCACTGCAGAGTGCCTGAATTGCAACAAGCTGAATACTCATGTCATGCATTAAATATACCAGGATACAAAAGTACCTTAGTCAATAGACCATAATGCAGGTAACTTTTATCATGCTATGATCTCATTTATGTACTGTTTCCTTAAGATTTAACATTCAATTTCTATACTTCTAAATGATTAGCATTTCAAATTAATAGCTCATCCAGTGCACTCGGTATGAAAACAGATGAGAAGAGGGGGATGGAGGCAGGTATCCAAAAGAACATCCTTTCCATTATGTGAGATATGTCTCGTGCATGCCGATATCAAAATGGAAAGTCTCTAATCATGCTCGTGTGAAGCTCACTTTAACATTGTGCTGTGTTGCATCTAAAGGGCATGGCATTGAATCACTTGGTGATATCACAATTACAGCATCTGCTGGAAAACAGCAGCATTGCGGATGTCCGTGAAGCGAGCAGATCACCATCTGTTTACATCCAAACAAGAGAGATCAGTCTTCCTCCTATAAGGTGCTTTGCTGAATAGTAGATATCCTTTGTAGGGAGAGAGGAAGGAGGAGGGACGGGGGTCACCTAACTTCTTGGTGCTTACCACTTGGCTGCAGGTGCTTGCATGTCTCTGCAGACTTTTCTGGTGCATTGTGCAACTTGCTGAAATGTTTTCTGTACTCCATGCATAAGATTTTAGAATCACGCCGTCATTGGATGAGACCGTGTGCGCTCTGCGTCCTCCAGGGAGCCGTGTATATGCGTAATATTCGATGTTTTCTTTTTGATGTACCTATATATTTGTAGGATCAAAAGAATTAATTATTCTATCTAGCTGTCATTCACTCTAAGAGCTTTGATTTTTCTTTCCTTTCTATATAGCTTAGCATAGTTGTAGGCCTAATGCCACAGAGCGCTTTGAGGAGGTAAATGAAGCATTCCTAACTGATGGTCTACTCCACATATGACAGTCCCATAGAGATCCTCTAAGTTCCTAGCTAGTTTCTAAACATCTGTAAGCAGCTTGCTTTTATTTACACAGTTTTGGTTGGCTATAGTGCAATTGCCAGTTCTGAGGTTTGCCTCCCTAAAGTTGTCGATGCTATTGTTTATGTCTCCATCGATCTCCATGTACTCTGACTTGCTGACGGTGGATGAACTACGGCGGCTGGAGTTGGTTTCAGAGGGGAGGTTGGTATTGCTGACGTTGAGCAGCTGGGCCTGCTCTTCTCCCTCGGTCTCCCTGTGGTAGAAGTAGTTGAAGTTGGACACAATGACAGGCACTGGGAGCGCAATTGTCAACACTCCGGCGATGGCACACAGAGATCCTACAATCTTGCCTCCTATAGTGACCGGCACCATGTCCCCATAGCCCACAGTTGTCATAGACACAACAGCCCACCAAAAGGCGTCCGGGATGCTGCCAAAGTGGGATCCGTCCTCCTCTGCCTCGGCGAAGTAGACAGCACTGGAGAATAAGATGACTCCAATGAACAGAAAGAAGATCAGCAATCCCAGCTCTCGCATGCTGGCCTTGAGCGTCTGCCCCAAAATCTGCAGTCCTTTGGAGTGTCGAGACAGCTTGAAGATCCTGAACACTCTGACCAGACGGATCACCCTGAGTATGGCCAGAGATGTTGCCTGCTCCCCCACTCCCTCTTTCTCTGGGTCTTCGGCCAGCTCTGTGCCGAGTGTGATGAAGTAAGGGATGATAGCCACTATGTCGATCATGTTCATCATGTTCTTGAAGAAGGCCGGTTTGCTCGGGCACGCCAGAAAGCGTACAATCAGCTCAAAGGAGAACCAGATTATACAGAGTGTCTCAATGACGAAGAAGGGGTCAGTGAGGAGATTTGGCTTATAATAAATAGTAGTGTTCCCAAATGGGATCATTCGACCCCTGGGGTCCTCTTTCAGCTGCGGTAAAGTCTCTAAACAAAATATGACAATTGAAATCAGGATTACCATCACAGACACAATGGCGATCACTCTCGCAGGGCCTGAGCTCTCCGGGTGCTCGAAGAGGAGCCAAATCTGACGCTGGAACTCATTTTCGGGTAAAGGACGCTCCTCCTCCCTGATGAAACCCTCGTCCTCACGAAACTTCTCCATGGCATCCACCCCCAGCTCGTAAAATTTGATTTCTTCTGAGAACATTTCCAAAGGGACGTTCACTGGTCTCCTCAGCCGGCCCCCTGACTGATAGTAATAGAGGATGGCATCGAAGCTGGGGCGGTTTCTGTCGAAGAAGTACTCGTTTCTCAGAGGGTCAAAGTACCGCATCCTCTTTTTGGGGTTGCCGAGCAACGTCTCTGGAAACTGGGAGAGGGTTTTCAACTGTGTCTCGAACCGGAGCCCGGCTATGTTGATGACCACCCTCTCGCAGCATTCGTGGTCATTGTGGTCCGGGGGATAGGTGTCCTGAGGGTGTCCCGGGACAGCCGAGGTGTCGTCCATGTTATCTCCTGCTACCACGGTCATTTTGGAAGGAGGAGGAGGAGGAGGAGGAGGAGGAAGGAGGAGGAGGAGGAGTTGTGTGGGGATCCCGGTTAGTCTGACTGAGCAGGCATTCAGGTTCGGGGCAAATTTTCCACTCCTCAGCTTCCCACACCCCTTAAATTGTTGAAGACGTCCCCGGACACGAGGGGGCTAGCTGGCTGCTTTGCCTCAGTGCGGCTCCACTGCGGTTCTCGCTGACTTGACCATTGCTGCTCTCCTGTGCATCTGCTGCTGTTGTTACTGCTGCCTCTGTCACACAGAGAGAGAGGGAGGGAGGGAGGGAAAGAGGGAGGGAGAGGGAAAGAGAGAGAGAGAGAGAGAGAAGGAGGAAGAAATAATGGGATCAAACAGCCAAGATATTTGCTGGCTCAGCATTTTTTGCAGTTGCTTTATTTATTTATTTAGTTCTCTCAACCTGCAATAAGTGCAGTTATCTGGTAGTAAAGGTTGAAAACACAATAAAGAGGTGCAATTCTATAATATAAATATGTATCATCTTACTGCAGCGGTGATAATATGATGATTTTTAATATTCCTATAGATGATTTTATGGGTAGTTTTACCCTGTTTCTCTGATACAGTCATATGCTGTTTCTGTAAGGGTGTTCACTTTAGTTTTACATATAAATGATGTGGTTTATGTCTTAAAGGAGCATGACCATAATTTATCCTACGGCACTCTAAACCATCCTGAATTATGTTGTGACGCATAGCATCTGATACAGATACTACACCAACTGATGTTTCTACATGCAAACAGCCTAAAGGCTTTCCGCGGGGCAACAAATATGTAAAACCCATTTACGAGATAGTAAAACAATGCAGTAGTTGTCTAAGCTAACCATTAAAACAACATCAGCTGTGGAGGAGAAAACAATCTAACCGATATGATTATTGCATAAGTCAGCAGTTTCGGGGCTTACCGTTGGCTGTTCTTGAAAGGTCCTGAATGCGTCTTATCCTCGAGTAAAATCCTCCAACGGCAGGGCAGCAGAGGGTGTCATGTGGCAACTTTACATTGCACCTTCCTCAAAAAGAAAGAAGCCTACAGCCTCTCTGTGCTCTTCGCCATCCTCAAAGTGCCCCCAAATGTCTTAGGAAGGTGAAGCCAAGTAGAAAAAACAAGATGTGAAATCAGGTGAGTGTAATGAGGAAAGCCTGGGATGGAAAAGGAACAAGAGAGCCGCAGCGTCGGGAGTTGCTCGCTCCGCGGCACGGTGGTGCGAACAGCTCACAGCATACCGCAGGAGAAAATCTTGCGCTGCAATTCAGAGGGGGAGACACTTTAAGGGGCAATAAGCGAGCCCTTGAAATTTCCAGACGTCTCTGCATCAGCAGAAATCTGCCGCTTTTTGCGAGTGGACGAGATGACAGGCACAATGCGTTTTCAGCGCGAATCGGAGGGCAGGATAAAAGACACGGATAGTGGAGAGTGCAGCAGCGAGGTCCAAATGTTTTCTCCACAATGTCAAGCAAGTTTTGCTGTGCATTTTACATGCAAGTGCAGGGGAGGTGAGGGGGGAAGAGGGGAGAGGAGAGGAGAGGGGAGGGAGAGCAGCAGGAGAAGCAGGAGGAGGAGGAGTTGGAGGGTTTCGACGCAATGCAGACCGGCTCTACTAAAGCACGCCGGTAGAAGTTCTCCACACACCACAAAAACAAGAGCACTTGTGTGCCAGCACTGGCGCAATCTCACTGCAAAGAGGGACAGTTGGTAACAAAACCTCTAAACCTACACTGGGTGACATTTGAGATGTTTAATAATTTAGAAAAACTAGTCAGAAATTGCTTAGATTATAATACCCATCTACCCCCTAAATATGTTATTTTAATATGCCTGATGTGAGACCAAATTAGATTGTGTAACTTTCATCAGTTTTTCTAGTGAGCAATAAGAAAGATAAAGTCATGCACACAGTGTTTGCACCCTTCATATGAAACTTGCATTCAGGATGTGCACTATATATACTCACACCAAATATCTTATACCTTGTGATACTAAGTTATAACATCCCACCAACCTTCACTCATTGCTGCATATGGATCTGAAAGTCATACAGTGTTGAAAGAAATGCAGGAATGTTGGCACTGCAGAGGCCACAGGATCAGTTTCAGCACCACGGACAGCGCAGTGATGAATTAACCTCACAGAAAACTACAAATCCCAAAATAATCCAGAATGTACTAAAGTCATTACTGTACAGCAGCATAGCACATACAGTATATGTCTCCATTAACTTTGAGTTTATAGGCATGAGGCCTAAACACAGTGAGAGTCAGAGCTGAACTGACTCTAAACAGCTGTCTGCTGACTTTTTAAAAACGAGACATTCAACAAAAAGAGCAGGTCATCAGGTCTAATTTGTTAAATGTGCCTCCAGCCAATTAACCCTCCCCAACATTAATCACTTTGACATTTTATTAAGTTAATTGGTTTTGTGGCAAGACAACACAATATCTGCTTCTGCGCCCTTGTTTTCAAACCTTTAGCAGCAAAAGTGATAACAAAGATATTGAACCAATTTAAGGGCATTTATTTGACACAAGTGACTGACTCTCTGTTTGCCTTCTTTGAATACTGAGGGAAGAATGACGAGCGATAAATGTTCTGATTCATAATTTATTTATAAAAAAAGGATTAAGTTAAGTTCACATACATGTTTGAATTAGAAAAATAAATATTTTATTACATTTAAAATTCACAATGCATTCATGTCATGCAGACATTGCATTGTAATGTCTATGTGGGCTATGTTCTCCAAGTTTGCATTAAAACTGCATAAGAAAAGGGAAGATTCAGAATTACAAAACAACGTAGTATACCCAAGGCTTTTTATACACAGAAAGCGTGGTCATCAATAAAGCCTACACAAAAGAATGTTGTTTTTTCAACTGTTGATAAACACAATGTCCATTATCGCAGACTGAATCTTTCCAAAGCGTTTCCTCCATCTCTGTATATACAACACTGGCAATGAAAGAATATCGGTGAGAAAATTATCCACTACTTTTGAGAAGAAAAGAATCCCACATTTGTGTTTTGTTGCGACTCTGATACACGCTTCACAAACTCGTCTGCCTCCTGCAAGTAAGCAGAAAATAAAACTCACTAAGTAAACTCATTAAGTAAACAGTAATAGAGAGCAGTCAGGCTTCTGCTGAGCTTAGTTAACCATCACAAGCATCCATACAGTCAAAGAGCGTGATCTCAGGGGCTTATGCCTAAATCAGTCAATGTCATGTGCAACAGTGCAGAGATACACAAGCTGAAGTTTTCATTTTACACAGCATTCTGAGCAGGGATGAGTTTCATCCACAGGGGGGCGCTCACAGCTCACTTTCCTGACCAGATTTAATAAAGGTATGTTGCAAACTCCGAATAAACAAAGTCTGGGATGGCTCCTAAAGTGAGGTTTGTTTTTTTAGAAGAAAAGTATAGAAAGCGATGCTGTCATTAAAAGAGATATGTATATTTTAACTATGGATAACTGATCTCGTTATTATGTAAAACATGTACACTTTTGACAATAGTACCCTGAGGGATTAAGCCAACAATTCACAGTCCAAACAGACGTAAAAAAGCTCTAATGTTCCAAAAGGGACAGCAGTTATGAGTCATCAAAGCGAAATACAAACACATTTCCTTCTAACTCTTGCGTAACTCGTTTGGGAATTGGCTACGTGATAGTATCAAAGTTTGGTTCGTGCGTAAACACCATTTAAGGGACTTTTTACAAAAAATGTTTTCACTGAACTGAGAAATTAAAGATACGAACACATTGTTTTCAATTATCCTCTATTGACTGCTCAGTTTGTTAGCATGGCTCAATTACGGCTAGTGGTATTTCAGCTATGCCCTGTGTGCCCCAGGGGTTCCCAAATGTTTGCATGTCAGGGCTATGGTATAGCTTTACTGTACAGTTCCCCATGTATTGACTGTTGCTCCCCTCCTTTGCCACATTTGAATACATCACGGTACATTCAAGCCAGTTCTCACTTTGGTGGGGGCTCCTGTAGCATAAACATATGACGCTCCACTTTTAGAAAAACACTTTAAAACAGATTGCGTAAAAGCAACTGCAGCCCCCAGCATGAAGGAGCTTTAATGATGTGTCCACTGGAAGACAACTCACCAGAAATAAAAACTCCTTCCAACGTTTTATACCTCTGTCAGTCTCACTGTGCATGTCTCCACTGGGATTACTTTTTGATGCGTCAAAGTTTCCAAGTCGTCGCTCTCCTGGAAGGACTCAGTTTTGGAGAGCGGCTGGTTGCTTTTGTTTGAATCACTTTCACTTAAGGAGGGCTGCTGCTGCTGTCCGCATTTGACGTGCACATACACAACATTTTCCTCATCCTCGTTCTCTCTGTGGTAGAAATAATTGAAATTTGACACTATGACAGGGACAGGTAAAGCTATGGTTAGCACTCCTGCAATGGCGCACAACGATCCAACGAATTTGCCCCCAATGGTGGAGGGGCACATGTCTCCATATCCAACTGTCGTCATTGTCACCACTGCCCACCAAAACGCATCGGGTATACTTGTAAATCCAGAATCTGGGTCTTCTGCTTCTGCGAAATAAACCGAACTGGAGAATAAAACAACTCCAATGATCAGGAAGAAGATGAGCAGTCCCAGCTCCCTGAGGCTGGCGTGAAGCGTCTGGCCGAGGATCTGGAGACCTTTGGAGTGCCTGGAAAGTTTAAAGATCCTGAAGACTCGGACCAGACGGATGACCCTGAGGATGGCCAGAGACGCTGCCTGCTGACTGCTGCCCTGATGCTCCGCCAGGTCAAGGCCCAGGGTGATAAAATATGGAGCTATTGCCACAACATCGATTATGTTCATGATGTTTTTAAAGAAAGCTGCTTTACTGGGGCACGACAGAAACCTCATGGTGAACTCAAAGGAGAACCACACGATGCAAAGTGTCTCCACCATGAAAAACGGATCTGTGAACGGACTGGGCTCAAAGGCGATGATACTCCCATTGGGATGAGTTTTTGGCACCAGTGGGACCTCTCTAAACTCGGGTAAAGTCTCCATGCAGAATATGATAATGGATATTAAAATAACCACAACAGACACAATGGCGTTTATCCGTGCAGGTCCTGAGCTTTCTGGATACTCAAAAAGGAGCCATGACTGGCGTTGGTATATGTTGGTTGGCAGAGGGCGATCCTCCTCCCTCGATAAACCCTCATCGTCTTTGAAAAGTTCAATGGTCTCCTCCTCAAATTCATAAAACTTTAACTCCTCCAGGAAAATATCCACAGGTACACTGACGGGCCTCCGGAGTCTCCCTCCTGACTGGTAATAATAGAGGACGGCGTCAAAGCTCGGCCTGTTCCTGTCAAAGAAGTATTCATTCCTCAGAGGGTCAAAGAAACGCATCCGTTTACGCGGATCTCCCAAAAGCGTGCTGGGGAAGCGCGAGAGGGTCTTTAGCTGCGTCTCGAAGCGCAGACCCGAGATGTTGATGACCACGCGCTCGCTGCACTCCGTGTCGGCTGCTTCCAAGTCAGCAGCATCTTGCAACAAAGGAGTTACGACCACAGTGTCGTCGTGGTTCTCCTGGGACACCACGGTCATCTTTTTTACCCCTCCGAGGGTAAGCCCGTCACTCACCTCCTCTGGGTTCTCCTCTGTTACCCGTGCGTCCTCACAAGTCTCCGTCTCATGCAGCCGCTCACACTCAGAAAAACTCTCCCCACCTGTTTTTGTTTTTTTGCTCCCCAACTGTTTTTGTTTATTGATATCGAAAAATGTTCGTCCAGTTGTTGATTTATACCGTCCCTTTGTCAGATTAGTGCCTCTGAACTGTCAACTTTCAATGGTGCAGACAGATCTCCACTTGCATAAGCTATCCCGATGGCTATCATATTCACACCATTTTAAACTCCAAAGCCCTCCCCAAGTTGGAAGACCAGATGACACTTGCTGCTGCTGCTGCTGCTGCTGTCCCTCTCACACTCACCTCACTGTAGCACTGCACTGATTTACAAGCACCGGGATAGCCTTACAAATGTAGTCTTCTTTATTGTTGTTTATTTGTTGCACTTTTACATGTATCTTAAAAACGATAATAAAAAGTTTGGTTAAAGTTGGAACATTTTGTACTGATATCTAATAGTCCCCTATTAGATATCAATAGTCATAGGAAATGAAGTAAAAGATCAAAACAAATCATACTTAATTAATCAAAGTATTAAGAGTAGGCAGTATTACTAAAATGGATTGAAATCTCCTGTTTCCAAGTTGAGATACATCATAATGTCATCATTGAAGTGCTATAAATCTACATTTATCTTTCTAAAAATATCCCACATTAAATTCCTCAGTCTACTCTATGTCCCTGTTCAGAGAAAGGTCCATAACTTTACCAGATCCAGAGACTACTGAGAAACTGAGTCTCTCACCCTGCAGGTCCCTCATTCATGAAATCATGTGGCTATTCTTGTCACAAGGGAACCTCCAGCACCCGGCCGGTGTATACTTTGGGTCACAGCCCACCGTTTTAGAAACCAGGAGTGTTGACAAATAGATCCAGCATGTTAACAGTATTGAGGGTTTCTTTTCTGCATCTACATAACTTGAAATAAATGACATGAAACAACCCGAATGCTCTGAAGAGCAGGGCCTCGTAGAGCCAGGAGCCCTGCTGGACCCGGCCAGTGGAAAGTGCTGGCTATACTGACACTTGAGTAGACCGGGGAGGATAGCATCTTCAGGAAGCCACGGCCGAAATAACACCCACCTTTTATAGCACTTAAAAGGCTCAATTGTACAACTTGGAACACGGGGGACCCTCAGAAGACAAGTGACCTGGCTATGGGGTCACTGAAATATGGGGGTGTTAAAATCGGCCACCTTCAGTCTTATTGGTTCCCTATTAGACCCTGTGTATCCAGCAATAGTTCAGGTTTCACTTTCTTACATGTTAAAGATGAATACATCTATTGGGGTTTGGTTGAGACTTGGCCCGAGTGTACAGAGTGAATTGATATGTGTACCGCAGCATTGTGATCTAATTATAGCCTGTTTTTTTCCACTTTCATTGCCTTCATGAAGCTGCATCAGGTATGTCAGTCAGTGCAGTTGTGAACGCAGCAATAATAGCTCAAAGGCGATAATCAGTGTTACTAAAACCAACCGGAACGCTTTGCATTATTGTCTTGATGGGGGCAATCTTTGTTGGGGACAACACATGCCACCACATATGTTTACGAGAGAGAGGTTATATATTTTTTTCATGGTCAGGTTAACAACTACAGCCCCCCCCCCTCCTAAAGGAGCACAGGTTTTTTTTTTGCCTTGCCATTAGTGAACAAAGGGGTTGGATGTCAAATGTCAGTGTCTGGACACGGAGCCGCCTGCTGTTAATGTGTTAGCATATTGCGTTCAGCAAATTACTGTATGGGTCACGCCAAGGTGTCAGCCGTTGAATGTAACCAAGGAAACAAACAATAATAAACAAGCTGAGGAATGGAGACACAACTCTAAATCGGTCAGTCCAAAAAATACTCACAGTAGTTTCCTCGATCTAGAAAGATCACATTAACCTCCCCTTGTCAGCTACATTGGTATTTTTTTCAATATTCATTTGTGGGATCAAAAATAGTTTTTAGGCTCAATATTATTATTTTGAACAATATATTTTTTTATTATTTATTTGGATTATTTATTGTCCTTTCATGTTAAACCCAATAACATATATTTAAAATATACATAGCCAACACATACATGGTACATACAATTATAAAAAACATGTATTATTATATATGTAAATAACAACATATTCTCCATGCATGTTTGTGGTGGGGCTTTCCGTAGGGCCTTTCTATAGAAACACATACCTTTAGATATGCAGAGAGACATGCATTTACGTGCATACTTTACAGTGACTGCAATGAGACGTAGCCTGGGAGACACATGCCATAAAGCCTGCAGGGTGAATGCTGACAGCGGGGAACCTCCCTTCATTATTAATGGCTCGACCCATGAATGCAGGAGAGTCCCATGGAAACAGGATACTGTGGATTTTCTCACACTGAGAAAAAGAGAACATGCTTTCTTATCATTCTGCAGAGGAATCAATTAGTTTGGATGTTTGAGAAAATCTGTGATCTCTACTGGCATTTATAGCATCGTGATTTCATATTTTGTTAATATGATTTAAGATTAAACAATATTTATTTCAAAAATAGCAGGATGGAAAAACATGAATTATTACTATTTGACTAACAATTATATCAACATCATTCACTTTTAATGAAAAACACATACAATGCAGATGTTCTGAAAAAACAATAAATATGTATCTTTTTAGAGTTTGTGTGTATGAGCATGTTGATTGATGACACTTGTTCCTCTGACTCTTGTCTTTGTCTAAAAATAGACAGAATGAGGCTCCTTGCTAACACTTTACAGACGTGAGGTAATCACAGCAGCCTCTTGCGTCACTGACTCCTCTTGGCATTCCTCTTTCCAAACCCAAGGCCAAGTATTTACAAAGTGTGTGTGTGTATTTCTGTAAGTGTGCATCCATCATTAGTACGATTGTGAATGAACTCATGTGTATTTAAAGTGTGTTTGTGTCTGTTATACATTTGAATGGGAGTTTTTAGAAGGTCAGACGTGCTAGTCAACAGCTCCTTTAGATCACTTTGCTTCAGTTTCAACTAATCCGCTCAAAGTGAAATAGGGCTGAAGGGCTGGTGATGACAGCGTCTCAGGAATGACACAGGAATTAGTTTATGAAGGTGGAGCTATATCTGGGATCCTCTGATTCAACAGCTACAATTTCCTTACCAGTATCCAAGGGTTTGCACTGACCTAGGGACAGAAAGTCTCCTCCTACCTTTCTCCATAGACCTATATATAATCTAGTGCCCTTGATGAAATGATAAAGCCATGTGAAAAGCTCATGATACACAGCGATGCAACAGATTCATTTTTATTTTATTCACTATTTTCCGTGTCAGTTGGCTCTTTTTCTTTTTGAACTGTAACTAGTTTGCTAGATTTTCACCTCAAGGGACTTCCTAGTTAAACAAATGTTCGATTAATATATTTTAATAAAGGATCACTACTTATTATTCAAAACAACAACTTACCTAAAGCAAGTAAGGTCAATGACTTCTATACAGCTGTAGGTTAAAAATAGGGTTGCACGATATGACGTTATATGTCATGAGGGGATATGATCGGTCTATAGCTGTCATACAAATCTCTCTGAGTCTATCAGTGCTGTGTGTGTGTGTGTGTGTGTGTGTGTGCGTGCGTGCGTGCGTGTGTGTGGTGCGAGTTACTGAGGCTGATTTATGAGAATATTTTGTTATCACTGTATTAAAATGTGCTAATAATACAGTGAAAATTAATATATTGTATCATAAATCTTGAGGTGCAGCTGTCTATTATTTTAGCTATTAATACTCTAAAAACATTTCAAATGATGAATTGGATCAAAAATAATTTAGCTTTATTGAAGAGCAATTGTAGTATGAAAAATAAAAAATAAATACAGGCCTCTTAAAATTAACTAATCATTTTCCTTTTTATGTTAAATCAACATTTTAAAACAAAGTTATCAAAACAAAAACCCTTTCATTGCATTTAAGTGCCATTTTACATCCTAGGTTTTAAAAACAACTACCAATGTTGTGAGGGAAACTTCTGAAGCAATTGGAAACAGGACTCAGAGTGACACGAGGAGAGCTGGAACGTTAATGGCAAACACTGACGGTTTATTTGGAGCTTCGGTCGGAGAACTCACAAGACATGTCATGCGCCACGAGTTGACACAACAGATGCCAAACCAATTCTGAAGATCTCTACCCCAGACCCATGTGTTTAGCTGGTTCTGAGAGAATCGTCAACATGCTGCATAACAAGATAAAACAGGCAAAGCACAATAACACCTCTATCAGCCGACGCCGACAGGCAGGAACAGGGAGACAGAGCACTGAGAGCACAGCCGCCAAGGCTACAGGTGCCCGAGCTCAGTGAGGGCAGCACAAACCGATAAACTGGGTCAAAGTTATGGGCCTTGGAAAATATTTCCCCAACACATGTAATGAGAAAAAAATATATATAAATCACTTGAAAAAAGGGATACACATCATGGCATCTAGCTCAGTGCCGGCGGATTAAACTAACTTGATTCAACATGTTTTGATTTGATTTGACCCTACATACAGTACATCTTCAAATCACACTGTGAACTTTATATGGATTACAGCATGCATTTAAGTCTTCACTCATCAGCCGGTGCATATGGCTGAGTTGTGAGGAGTGTGTGCAGCTGCATCTAATTAATGGTGTGAAAGTTTTAGCCTAATAGAGCCTAAGCTGTGTTCAAGCTGTGCCCATTACCCGCTGTACAAGCGAGTGGACCGAGCCTCCTCACACCGAGGTGTCCGAACCCAGGGCTTCCACAGAGCTCTTTGCCAGTTCCTTGGTTTTAATATTAGCCTGCTGTCATCTAAAGTTGACGTTCATGTTTTTGCTGATAGGTAACGTGCCATTCAGCAGCAGCGAGAGATGAAACTGGATACCTCAGATCCGGAGGGCAGGGTTCCTTGGAAGTACGTCTGCATGTCTTGTTCCATGCGTACCTCGGATTATCATTTCACTCCTTGATCGAGCCTTTCCCTTTTTTAGGAGACAGTGTCGTCCAAAATCCAGGCCGCAGGGCAACTGCAGGGGGATCAGTTCACAGGAGAAACACAGCTGGGTAATTAATCAAGGATGACTTCAAAGGTCTCAAAAGTGTCATCTTTATTTGTAACTTTATGTTTATGATTCTACTCTCTTGGCTTTTGATCGCCCTTTATGTGCCTCAACCAGATTTATAAATATATATACCCTTTACATTCATATATTCCCTACTATAGCTGAAACACTTAATCAATTAACAAATGGGGTGATCTATACAGAAATTGTATCATTCATCAGACCTCGATCTAGTTCCATTTTCACTAGTGTGAGGATTTGCCGGTTTTCTATTTTCTCTGTATTAAATCATCTTTTCATTAATTTCCAATCAGCTAGGTGTGTCAATGTTTTGATGAAAACACCCTTAATAACTTCCTACTGCATCTGTGTTCACATTAACAATGTTTTTCCAGCTGGGTGAAAACCCATCAAGACCAAAGCAGCCCGCTGACGTTGGCGGCTGAGAAGGTTTGATTTCTGCTATGATACATCAGATACAGTAAACCCTCTTCTATTGATAGATCAAATATATTTCCATTCTATACTATACTTTCTTTTTTTCTTGGCAAGCTGCTGAATTCTCTACAGTCAAATTATCTAGAAACATTCTGCCTGTACAAATAATTTCATTTGAAGTAAGAGCAGGTTTTCCTTTTTCTGATTATTTTCTTTATAGGAAGAACCGTATTTACACTGGCACTTACAAGGCCTCACTTGTTCAGAAGCTCAGAGGTGAACTCAGTGTTAATTCAAACATTTTCCTGTTTTTTGCCTCGCCTGCCATGTCCTTACATGTCACAGTGAGCTTTACAACGTAAACAGACGGCTGAACTGCGATATTAGGTCAGAGTGAGGCTGGTGCTGCTGACCATCTGGACTGCAGGTTGTTGTCATGTCTCCGATCGCATTTCTCAACTCGTGGATTGGTTGAAACACTTCAACTTCTGCCTGTCATTACGTGCTCTCAAAGAGTGACTGAGGACTTACTCATTAAGTGTTGTAGTCCCAAGGTGTATCTAGCATAACATTTTAACATGTAGTGTAGGAAAGGTTACTTTTGAAATGTAATACGTCAAAGATTACTAGTTATCCTTAAACTAGTAGTAAGTTATGTAACAGTGCCAATGACCTCATGGAATTAATGTAAATTAGCTTTAGGGTTTCTAAGAAATATTTTAAAATGGGCAAAAAGCTGAAAGTACTAAAAACAGAAACTTAAACCAGGCAGTGTAAACATCACAACAGTATTAACGCGAATCACTATGGAACTTTTAAGTTAATCAATATAACCTATATTTAAATAAGAACCGAGTGAACATAATGAATGTTAAAAGCTTTTAACTTAAATTAATTTATCCGGATTTGTTATCACCAACTTTTCAATTATTTACTTTAGCTTAAAACGAGCCTAAAACATGTTTTCTTTATAACTGTAGCTGATTACAAATACATTTACTTTACAATAAAATGACATCAATCTTACATAACATGCAACCAGTTTCTCCACAACACTGACTGTGGCTTTGAGCACAGAGGACTTGTGGGTTCTTCAGGCAGCCACTAACTGGTTTGGGATGATGACAGCACATGCTGGGCTGGATTTATATAGGATGGGGTTGTTGCTGTTATGGTATCATACATTCCTTTTCTACATCCACAATAGCTATTTTGAAGTGCCTTGCACTCCAGTCAGCATATCAAACAAATAAATAAGAAGCCTACATGTATATTTGAAATTTCGCCTTAATGTTTTCAATTTTACATCCTGTATTTCCCGGGGGAGAAAGAAACATCACCATCTTGTGCTTCGACAACTGAACATACAGCACAACAAAGTAGGCCCTTGGATACATATTAAGAATTTATACTCATGTTTGTGTCTGTAAAGATGCTGCATTTTCAGCGTTCAACAGAGCTGAAATTGAATCCCGCTCAAAGAGCAACCCTCTGCTGTGGAACCTTAGAGACTCCTATAAATAAACAGGTACTCCTTCAACACTTTCCTATATGGCACATGGAATGATTAGCTCATGGCAACAGCGCTCTGATCTTAAAGTGTCGCCACTACTATTTTCTGTCAGCTATGTGCATTGCTTAACTCCAAGAGTGCGTCAAAAATGTGGTCTCCTGGGAATTCACAAAATGTAGCCAACGCTGTACATTAGCCTTTATGTAATAATGAATGTTGCTGTAAAATGTTGTTGTTGCTTACAGGGTCATTTGTATTTTTTTTTTTAAACTGTATGTAAAGAGGAAAATGTAAGCAGGTCAATATGGATGCAATATTGTTATTAAATATGTTGCACAAATGATCCTTTGTTGTTACCAATATCAGAGCTTGGGTCAACCAGGGATAATGGTGTACTTAAGGCCTTAAAGAAATAAAGAGGGCACAATTATTTTATTATCATTATTATTATCTTATCAACAATAAATAACGTATCATCTCTTGTTTATTGAAATGCACATGTTTTCCTTTAGTCTTCTTAGGGTTTGTTTTAATGTTTGAAAGGATTGCAAATACATTGTTCATCTATATTAACTTTTTACTTTTAGCCTTCTTTATATCCGACCACTAGGAGGCAGGCATTGGACACACAGCACTGATATACTGTACATACACACAAGCAAAAACCTTTGGGGTCTGCTATTAAATGTGAAATGTCTAATAATAAAATAATCTTAAATACATTTTTGGAAATGTATATAATATAGATTCATTAATATGTATATAAAATATATTTAACGCCATACCATTCTTCTGTAAATCAAAACAAAAAGGAATAGCATGAAGACAACCTACAAACGTTTAAAGCTAGCTAACAACTGTATGGGATTAGTTTTGTATCATAAAGATAAAGCAACACTTTCTCAGAATAAAGCAAAACGATGAGTTTAAAAGAAAAAAAAACTGAGTCAAGCAAAATAAAATAAATTTCAAAAATAAAACTATAAGTTGCAAACAAATCATTTGTGTAATCATGTAAACTATAAGTATTTTTTATTTGTTTTAACATAGGTTTTTGTTTGCAGTTCTTGTTTCTTCTTTCGCTGCAGCCCTTCGATATCGTATTAGGCTTCGCCCTCTAAGGCTATCGCTATTGGGTAATCCCTCTTGCACGTGTGCAGCACTGACAGACTTAATCCACGCCCACCTATGACGTGGGCCCCACCTCCGGGCTCACTTCCGTATAAATAGGAAGTAGGCCCTACCATCTACTCCCACTTTTCTTCTAGCACTCCGTTGCGGCCGCCTGCGCAGCGGTGAGACTCATTATGAGACTCTCGCGTGCCTGTACAAAAACCTACACGACACCAACAGTAGCCACTGCTCGGGTGGTCTCGGGAGGTGGCGGGGCAACGGGCACTTCCGTCAGATTCTGCCCCGGGCCTGGCTTTTCCGGACGCTCCCCCGGAGGTGTGTGACGGAGAGTGTGGCCTAGAGTAGGACAGAGACAAATCCTCTTCCGAGCATTGGACCTTGTAACTCGTGCAAGTGGCGAGTTTTGGACGACTCCTTACTCGCCTACACACACGTCACGATAAGTGTGTCACGCATTATTGTCGGGATCCGAGGTAATGCTGGCACACATCATATCCGGTTCGTAGACCCAGTTCTCCTTTTTGGTCACGACGATATTGGCTGTCCAATCCTCGTAGTCCAAATTTGCAGTTCGGACAACAGATTATTTGGCTGCCAATTAATGTCGACCGACCACCGGGTCGCTCGAGACGGACGTAGCGATTGGTTGCAATGTCGGCCGAGTTTGCCGCTCGGAGAGACAGAAACAGGACGATTGGGTTCCATCGTTTGTCGACCCGAATACGGTGGAGGTTGTGCGACATAACGTGTCGCCGAGAGGTAGTACAGCGGCAAACCTCTTCTGAAGCATTTGGCCTGTGACTTCCAAGTCGAGTTGGACGGAACTCTTACTCGCGAGCCGGACAGGATTAATTGGCTGTCCAAAATTTCTTGTGTCGGCCTAAACCTCGCACTCGGCCGAAACCTCCGTCGGCGATACGTCGAAAAAAAAAATACAGTAGGCCTCCTCTCGAGGAGGACTTGGCCCCCGTTGCCCCTTCTAGAGTATCCGCCCGCACGGAAAGGCTACTAGAGTGCCCTCGAGACCTCTTATGTGTCGTTAGCGCCGTTCTCGGCTACTACCGCCTATCTCCTTCTGGTGCCGTGTAAAGGGGGGGTCTCCTCTTCTCTGTCCCGCCCCTTGGTTGTTACCCACTTGGCACTTACCTCCCCTTTCCTCAGCGGACTGACGACCGGGCGGTGAGCCTAGGTTATTTATTTCCCGAACCAGGTGTCTCATTCTGAGGGACCCTGCGTCGGTTAGTTAGAGAGCCGGGCGTCTTCGCTCTCGCAGGCGAGAGGTGACAGACACCCGGTCTCCCTCTGCCTGTGTTTACTCACCGTGCTGTGGACCCCCTCACTCTCGGCCGCAAACCGCACGAGATAGGGGCCGTCCTGAGTGTAGCACTCGAGGCCAGGGCATTGAGTACAGCGCAACGTGGTCCCGGGTGCGGGACAAAGGGGGGCATGGCCTCCTCTCCCTCCTAACCCGCGGTCCCCTTGGCCTTACAAACGAAAAATCATTTTGTCGAGACTTTTCTCGGAAAACACGGACT
>NW_011344299.1:206645-247886 GCF_000735185.1 Notothenia coriiceps
AGCGTCGTCGCCTTTGGCACGGCGCGGTGGGATTAAGGCGGTGTATTCGCGTATCCACGCGGAGTCTACTCCGGGGGGAGGCGTTCCCCAGGAAATGAAGGTTTGATAGCAAGACAGGGACACTAATCGTGTCGTAGACGAGATATTGCCTGTCCCGGTGGTACGTCGTTTCATTTAACGAAACCTAGTCGTAGTGTCAGGAGCGGCGAGTGACAAACTAAGACAAAGTAGTAAGACGAAGACACTGTGGTGTGAGAGAACTTGTTAACAGATTCCTTTTGAAAGTGACAAAGTCTAGGAGGAAGTGACACCTACAACAAGTACTTCGTAATTGTTGTCCATCGAACATTTCTCGTGCGAACGTGACTGGTTAATCTTGGAAAGAAACAATTTCTTCGACGTCTATAATCGACGTCAGTGGAGAGTGGAAAATTGAGATGAGAGAGTCGTGCTTGTTTAGGTTTTCATACCTGTCAGTCGGAATACAGGACGGTGATGATTTTCCATCGTCCGGTCGAATAATTTGTTGATCTGGGTTAGAGATTACAGTAACGCCGGTTCCATGAGGACAGCTTGAGATCACTCACTAGTCGCATTTCCTCAAGAAATACATGGTGTACTATAGGACAGAGTAGTCATCCGTCAAGTCCTGTGGTTGGTCGTGGTAGTGACGGGTGTTCCTTTTCACACTTACTATAATCCTCATCGTATTAGTATTTGTCTAATACATGTCATGTTCAATGTGTTGGGTCTTTCGCAAACTAGGCAACAGTCAGTTAAATCTCTTCTCCGATAGACATAACCTTATAGGTCGTCGTCACCCCACCAAATAACTTGAACTAGTAACTTCAGGTTACGAAGTCAAACACCCGACAGTCGGTCGACATACCATCGTCCGTGGGATTCTGTCTGAAGTAGGAGACTTGCAGAGTTGATAACAATTGCCCAGGGGCGTACCGGTGCACGGCACACTATGGCACCTAATTCGGTGGGACGTCTAGCGAAAGACTAACAAAATAACGTGGTTTGGTTTTAGTACTTAATTGGAAGAAAAGATACGGTAAGTCAAGTAAATTCGTAGAGAATTAATTGTGAAGTGAAGGACTGTGTCAAGGTGTGATTGTATTGTAAGTGACACGTCAATGGGAAAGCACTCATTTGTCGTATAAAGTGAACTTAAAGTGTAAGTCATCTGTAAATACTTGGATTTTGTAAAAAATCTTACTAATAGATCAGAGGATGTAACTCTCTTTGTTCGGACCCGTTTCCGATCCTTTAGTCCGGAGTCTCCATCTTACCGACCGCAAAATCCGGTCGATTCCTTATCGAAGTGAAGGTAGGTTTTCACGATGTTAGATTCATAATGTCAGTCAATTGGTTGTGTTTTGGCTTGTGGGATCTTTAAGACCTTTCCGGTATTTTAGCCTATAGTTGGCCACTATCGGCAATACTCGATGGAAGCACGAATGGTGTCGTTCAGACCGGAGATATAGCCCTGTCCCGTGGTATGATTTAACAAAATTACTCGTAAAACAACACGGACACCAAGACAGACAAACCATAGACAAAGATTAAGACGAAGACACTTGTGTTGCAGACCGAGACTTTGTTACACCAGACCTTTTGGGTAAAGTCAACATGAGGAAATGAACACTACAACAAGCCACTTCAGATATTGGTTCAATCAGGATTTTCGCCACCAGCCATGTTACATCTTGGAACAGAAAAATTCTATCGACGTCTACAATAACGAGTGGAAGCGTGATGACAAAATGTGAGAGAGAGGCGTGCCTGTTTTAGGGTTTTCATACCTCCAGTCAAATACAGGACGTATGATTCCTCCCTCGGCGAATAATTGTTATTATCTGGTTAGACCTTAACAGTTCAAGACCCGGTTCCAAGAACTTACGGTCCAACCCAATTCGTAAGTGATTACTAAAAAGACTGAAGACTGACCGAAACCTATAATTAAGGTGGGTGTTATTCCACTTCTTCTTTCGAAAATCTACACGTCGAGGTGATGAACTAGGTTGTCTAAGACGTTGGCTCTTACATTGGTGGTAATACCTTCATAAGGTGCAATGTACAAAAAAGTCAAATGCAACGCGAGCGAGCAGAGTCTACAACGCAGTTGTTCCGATGGACATGTCGACGCGGAGCGTGGGAGTAACATTAACATTGGGACATGTAAACGACATACGTAACAGGAAAACAAAAGACATACAAATACAAAATTACAGAAGTACACCTTGGAGACGAACGCCAGAGGGAACTTTTTATCAGGACTAGAGTTACCGCTAAAATGGACCCTAGTTATTCAAAACCTACTTACAGCTCGTAATGACGTTAGTGAGGTTTACGTATTTTGACCTCTTATAATACAATGTTCACAACTTTTGTAAGGTTCACATTGTTGTAGGTCAAATTGGAATGACAAAAATGATGTCATTGGTGATTAGTAAAATAATTTCACGTATAAATAAGGTTTGAGTGTTATAATATAAACATATTTTTGTTTACGGTGTTACCATGTGTTTGAGAACTCCGGGTGACCAGTCCCCGAAGTACAGTTTCGTCTGTGGTCTTAAGGTATGACCATTTTTTTGCAATGCTCTAGTTTACAAGAACAGACTTTCCGCCTTTGGAATTAAAATTTTGTTTGTAAAAGTCACACACTGAACCTTTCTATCAAGACTAGTTATATTTTGGAACATACACAACATACCGGGAAAGTTACAGTTACAGTCAGGGAACTGTCAGGTTTCCAGTAAACCCTTTTATTCAATGAAAAACGGTAAACTCTAAGTACTCAAACCTCAACAGACCGTAAATAGATTGAACCAACTCTATTTACCCTACCTATGTAGTTTCCGTCTGACCTCCGTGAGTTCTGAACGAAGATACTCCTCCTACTTGTTTATTTGATGTCATAGTAAGACGATTTTACCTTTCCTCGTAAACTTTTAATAACTCTATAAATGTATATACCACTTTTTAAAAACCATGGATTATACCTTGGAACCGTGTGTGGGAAAGGTTTAGTTCTAGGTATGTAGTTCAAAATAAAATACGTGTAAATATTTGCTAAAACCACCTCGGTTACACGACATGTATATTATGTTTAGGGATGTCATCGTAAAATGTCGATTATGTTGTCGCAAACAAGTCTATAAGTCCATACTCCTGCTTTGCTTGGGAGACAGGAATCTGGGAGAACGAATCTGGGAGACAGGAAGCTGGAGGACCATGTCCTTTGTGAAGGTCTCTGTTGGGTGTCAAATTTCGCCCTTGTACCTCTTGGAGTCCCTCTCGTGGTCTCCTCCCTAGGGTAGGAGGCCTAGCCTGTCATGCACGTTATCATACGCACACGATTTAGGTCCTATTATTAAAAACGCGCGTAATCGCTTACTTTACGTACACAGGATATTATCTTCCTAGGTGCTCCTACGTTGTGAGGACACCCTCGGAAGTCCCTCCGTCGTGCTGTGCTCTGGTCGTCCTGGCGTCCTGCCGAAGTCGGTCTGGCTTCAAGGTTCTGAATTAAGGGTCTGGAGTCCATCTCCCTAGGTTCTAGTGTCCTGGTGGCGTTCTCCCTAAGTCGGAGCTGAGACCTAGGGCCGCAGCCTAATCTGTGTTTTCTTCTTTACAGAAGTAGTAAGTTCGGTTTACGTTACTATGGAAGATAGTAGGGCGTCCCCTTTTGAGGTATAGGAGGCAGGGGACTTTTGTTTGTACTTCCGAGGAATAATAGTTCCAGAAAGAGAGAAAACTCACGGTGGGAGTCGGAGGAGAAGTAATTAACGTCACTATAAAGTCAGATAAACTGTAAACTAACACACTCAAATAGAATGGATACATATAGAACAACCAACAATAACTGTGCGTGGGGCCTCAAATTGGCCCCTGGCCCTGGTTAATCTTGAAAATACTTCATCTGCAATATCTTTTTGGGCCATAAATCAATATACTTATGTTATTATAATGTAATTTTAAGTTTGCACATCTTTATCATTTTTTCAAAATGTACATCTCTTCAGTTCAAACCCTGAACGCATAATGTCCACCTGAGTGGACATATAAAAATGTCTTTGAAAAAACTAGATTAAAAAAAAAAAAAAGTTCAAATCTTGTTTTTCATGACCCAAGAGCAATAATAACACTTGGTAAAAAAATCCTGACTGAGGCTTTCATAATTCAGGCATTAAAGGGTTAATAAAATACTCAGGGGGTTTCCTGAATTTTCATGCCCAAAGCCAAGCACTAGGCCCTGGGTAAATTAAGAGGCTGATCTGGGGCACTTTTGTCCACTTTCCCTGGTGCTAGAAACTCAAGTCAGGCATCCCTCGAATCGTCTCAGAGAGTAGATGATCAGTGGGGCCTTCTTTTTACTGAAACATGATGTTTCAATGTATATTTCCATTGAAAATGCTAACCGCTAGCCGCAAAGCTAGCATTGCAGCCACTGCTCCGTTTTCGGAGACTTTGCACACGTTATTCACAAACATTTTCACACGCTAGGAGTATGGGAGTAGTAGTGTAAACATAATTATGTAAATAACCCAATTTGTGTTCTGTGAAACGGAAAAGGATTCTATGGAAACAACATCACGGAGAAAAAAGTAATATCTTCTACATATAAAAAAGTAAAGAATGAAGTGTAGGCTATGTTTAAATGTTCGGAATTTGACCGTGTATGATGGTCCTCTTGATTTGCCGTACAGCCAATGGCGTACAGCCATTGCTCCGTTTTCATGTTTTTTTAACATGTTTTTCACAAACATTTTCACACGCTAGGAGTAAAGGAATACTTCAATTCGGTTCGTCATGATCTGTAGATGTGATTTTCCCCCGAGCACCCCTGGGTAAATTACCGTACAGCCAATCACAATGCGTACAATGTGTGACGTCATTGGTAAGAGACGGCCCTCGAACACATCTGGTACCGACACCGGTGTCTGCACGCTCACTCACTGCTAGCTATGTAGCTAACTGTTAGGCCACTTAGCTTGCATTGTTATGGATCTAAAGGTAGAAAAAAGCTAACTTTCAAAGCACAGCTTTACTTCTCACTCAACCCAATAAAGAAACAGACCGTATAGTACAGCATAAACAACACAAATGATCAATACTTACATATATTTTCACTTGTAGTATTATAATAATTGAAATGCTGGTTCTTCTGGGGGTGTTCTGTCCACGCTCAACTACCGCACCGCAGCTGCCTGCACTGTAAAATCGCTGGAGGACTGGGCTGTCACTCAAAAACTGAGTAGCCAATGGGGACGCACCCCTGAAAGTCCCGCCCACCTGGGAGGTTTGTGTCAGAATCTCAAACAAAAAGTGAAAGAGCGCAAACGAGAAAGCTGCAGCGAGAGCAAAAGTCTGATCATTGAGAAAGAAGAAACAAGAACTGCAAACAAAAACCTATGTTAAAACAAAGAAAAAATACTTATAGTTTACATGATTACACAAATGATTTGTTTGCAACTTATAGTTTTATTTTTGAAATGTATTTTATTTAGCTTGACTCACTTTTTTTTCTTTTAAACTCATAGTTTTTGCTTTATTCTGAGAAAGTGTTGCTTTATCTTTATGATACAAAACGAATACCATACCTAAACAGAAGAAAGCAACACGAGCATCCCAGTAGATTCATATTCACTCACCTTATAACTCTGGATTTTCTTCCTAACAGCAACTTTTCTGTTTGCACAAAAGTGTTACATACACTATTTAACCCTTCTTTTCTTCATCCACGATTTAACTTGACGCGCCAGACGGTTTGTTTACAATGTGATTTTCGCGTGACTTTGTGTTATCGCGGGAGTCCAGCTACATTTGAGATTACCTCAATTTTAACATTCAAATGTCATGGTAACGGACAGCAGTGGACCCTAAAAACTGAGATAACCTTTCATAATGTAGCTTTACTACTTTAATATGATAAACTTCCTGATTTCTGTGTCAACAACCGGGAGTATTATGCCGCTAATCATGTCAACCGTACCACCAAGTGGCCAGGTGAAGGTGGCATCTCTTGGTTAATTAATCACCGTGTTTTCGTACATCTAACGTTGCTAACGCTAACCATTAGCACTAAGCTGTCACTTATGAGGGAACATTGCTTCAAAACAACGTTAGAAAGGAGGCTTAGCTACTTCAAAATGGACATGCAGAAACAGGACGTTTGTTGGCGGATATGTGAGAGTTGTATAATGGAGTTGGTGGAGTCGCCTGTACTTTGAGACATCTGGGTATATCTGATGTGATGACTCCGCCACCATGATGGGACAGCGGTCTTCTTCAGTTTTTGGTATGTGAAGCAAACACTTTCTCGTCTATCTTCTCCATCTGACTAAGTTGCATACTGTCTGAACTATATGAATGTCTATGCAATTGCTAATGTGTATATGTTATTTATAATAACCCAATGAGTATGACTGAATGGAACAGCTGAAGTTATCATAATGGTCAGGGCTTTCAAAGGTGCTGGACAAATGTGTCAATCACCTTTTTAAGTGGTTTTAAAATCTGAGACTGTGGGCCTCCCCTCAGACAGAGCTTCGGAAATAGCTCCCCCTGACCCCCCTTCAATTCCTGGATGAATTCATGTTATTGGATCCCATAGATGGCGACTAAAAAATTAAGCCACAATAGCCTAATATTGCTGCTACACCAAATACAGGATTTGTTTTATGTGTATTGAATCAATAGCAATGCCATGTATGTGATGTATAGACTGATACAGTATATTTTCCAGATCAGCACGCTTATTATGCTTTGATCTGAGAAGTCTTCACTGATAATACATTCTTATTAGGGTTCTCCAATACTATGATAAGATGTTTGAAAACGGACACATGCCCTTGTCTTTGCAGCATCAAACCTCAGTGTCTCATTCCCTACTTGTTCATTCCAAAGTATGAAGTTTTCCTTAAACCAATCTGACAGTACTGATAAAGTTTGTATTGCAGGTGTTTCCAAACTTTCATAATGTGAATTGAATACCAAAGAAAAATATTGACATTTGTGAAATTCAATCAATAATAGGATGAAAATGAATATTTGGTGACTATAAAAAACAATGGACAAACATAAAGCCAGGGGGCATTTCACAGAGGAATTTTAAAGTATTTTTTGCGACAATTTCCTTGATTTAAAGGTGGCAGAACACTCTGTACACTCAGAGGTGTGTTCAATAGGTTAACTTGTAGAACACTTAGCACGTGTTCTTTATTGCTAAACCGAAATGCTGATGAACCACAGATGACGATCAGTACGAGTCAGGCCAGCTGCCCCTGCTGTACACTGAAGAGAAGGCCAAAAGTAATGGGGCAAACTGAGGGTGGGGCAGGTGGTCTCCTATTACTGCAACGGCCGCTTGAAAGCAGCCAGACTGGTTTCTCAAACCTTTCCCCATATCTTGGCTTTCTACTGTAACAACAGCTGTTACATAGCCCTCTACTTGCTCTTCTCCCACTACAAGTTGTAGGCCTTTAGCTTCCCGAGAGAAAGCAGGAAGTCAGGTGTGTGTGTGCTTTCATCTGATTTGTTTGTGTGTGTGCTGCTAGTGAGCAAATAATGGCACCCTGAAGCTGGTGGTGTTAGTTTTGATCCACCCAGGGGACAGCCAACGGGTCCTCAGGGATTAAGCTCATTTAAAAAGAAGCAGTCATCCCTGAAACACTTAATGTTGTTTATTGCTTTCCGACTGTGTTTTCTTCAAATTTTTGATTGTTCAATAAGCCCCACATCAATACTTGCCTGAAAGTGATTATGTTATGTAACATAAAGTAAAGCCAAAATATCTGTGATTCATTTTTTTTAATTAAATGACATTCTGCTCTAAAGAACTGTACCTGCAGTTAGAAATAAATAAAAAAAGGAATAATACCTACTTACAAGAGCATTTAAGATACATATATTTGATCTGAATTGCACTTTTGGTTCCTGAATTTTAGTGACACTTCCACATTAAAGTTCCTGCATCACAATTGTTCATTTCTGATAGTCCCTCAGCCTCTCTTTACTTTACAATTAGATAGAAGCATTTATTGTCATTATCTTGCTTTATGTTCACAATAAAACTGATCAAATGATTATCTACTTTTGTAATAGGTATTTAGCAAGGTAAATAAAACATACATCTTTTAATAATACAGCCCAACATGCACTGAAACAGTTGTAATCACAATTTGGCAATTAGAATTGAGTTGTCCAGCGTGGTTGAATGGTCACTTCTGATGGCTCAATGAAGTTGTATGGAGTCTGAGAAGCTGCAGTTTACCCTGCGGTTGGTCTTAGTCAGGAGTCAGGAGTAATACTTAGCTCATATTTAATGGCAGTGACTCTGCCAAGTTAGCAAAGGTTACTGATGATTTGTTGCTTCTTTGAAGAATAACTGTGCTGTAAAAGTGTATTTGTCATGTTGCATTTTAATGTTTTTTTAAGAGATTGTTTTGCTCAGTTTTTCAAATATGATGAAACATTGCAACACGATAAGGAGCAGCTATGCCTTTTTAAATGTACTCTTGGCATTAAATAGAAGTGAAGGAAATTGAGACCAAGTTTGCTCTGGAGTAGGAACATGCCAGTATACCCACATCTTTATTGCAGTATAGCACAGCATCAGATATACCTGCCATCCTGTCCCTTAGAGTAAATGTCCAGAATGTTGTCTTGGTTGCACGTGAAGAGTCGAACATACTAAAGACCAGAACTCACATACTTAGTAACTGTAAACCCACAAAAGGGAAAAGACAAGATAAAGCCCTGAAACGACTCCAGCATTGCTATCTTTTACAAAGCAAACATCTGTATTCCTGTAATAGTGGTTTCTCACCACAGGGGTCCCCATAATCAATATGAAATGAATCTTGCTTATAATATCTTTAAGACAGCTGTTTGTATTGATAGTGCAGACAAAAGGAAAATACTTACGGATTTGTTGTACCAACATGTTAAACAAAAGAAAAGTAGACCAAATGAGGGTGAGAAACATTTGGGGCAACAACAAATAAAATTAGTAAGACAAGACTTAATATTGGGAATAAGATAATGACAACGTTTCCTTAAAAAAAGATTTGACACAGATACATTTTGACAATATTAAAAAATTATTATCCAAACTATCATTTCTCTCATCTTCTTATTTGTACATTTATACTTCAAATATGGCAAGGATAACAGGTAATAATCACAAAAAGCGTCCATCTTATTTTGAAACACGCAATTGATTTGTACAAACAGCAACTATAAAAAAGTGTCCAACCAACTTATTGCTCCACCAGCTGAATTTAAAAGCTGTCTGTGGTGACGCTGATGACCTGAGGCTGCACTCGGTTCTTGTTACAGCTGAAGAGCCAGGCTGCCCTCCTGTGGCGGTAGCGCTTTGACAGCAGCACATAGAGCACAGGGTTTATACAGGGGTGCAGATACTGCAGCACAGTGCAGATGAAGTAAAACAGCTCCCAGGCCTGTCCATGGCGATACAGGTCCAGGTACACACACAGCTCCAGCACATAACCAGGCAGCCAGCACATTGAGAAGGTAGCAGCAGCCAAGAACACCATGACAGAGGCGCGGCGGGTGTTCCTGGCACTGGACACCGACATTACAGGGCTCTTGTGGAGAAAATGAGCCAGTCGGACATAGTTGAAGGCAATGACTAGCATTGGAATAAAGTAGTAAAGTACAAACTGGCTCAGCACCACTTGGTAATGGTGCTCATGAATTGTTGGAAGGCAGAAGGTGAAGTTAGCCAGGCTTGGGCCCAGGCTCTCTTTGGTGGCAAACATTCGCAGCGGCAGACTTATGAAGAAGCTGAGGGCCCAGACCAGGACGAACAGGAGGATGACCAGGTCCATGGTGGGCGGCTGGTACGGGTTGGTGATGATCATGGCGCGGGTCATGGACACGGCGCAGAGCGAGTATGTGCTGGCCGCAAGGCTGAAAGCCAGCAGGAACTGGTAGACCTTGCAAGACGTATCCCCCAGAGGCCAGGAGTAGCTGATGGCGGAGTGCAGGGTGAAGGGGATGAGCAGCAGGGTGAGGAAGTCGGCTAGAGTCATGCTGAAGAGGAGGATGTCGAGGCGGTTCTTACGCAGCGTATTGTACTTGGCGAACAGAGAGAAGACCAGCAGGTTGGCACAGAGCCCGATGCCCAGGATCACTCCACAGGTACAGGCAAAAATCAACACATAGGTATTGGGATGAGCCATATTATCACCGGCTTGACATCACCTTTCAAATAAAAACCAATATGTATTCATCATTTAGGTTAGGATTATTATTTTGTGTTAGGGATGAACAATGTATATGTCACATTTTGTATTACTAGTATTCACATGAAATTATAGCTGATGAATAGAGAGAATAATAGGAAGACAAATAAACTTTCATTGACACTCCGATACTGAAATGCAGTATGCATGTTTTTGCAACCCGCCAATTAACTCAGACAAGAACAAACTCTGAGAGCCAACCACATTGTCGATAGTGTGTACGTTCTTCCCAATTTCAGTAGGAGACAACACAATTAACTTTGCAATACAAGTTTACATGCACTTGAAAAATAATAATAATTATATATAATTATATTAGGTTATGTCTACTTCCCTAGCCAAAATGCATGTTTGTAGTTTATCAAATAGCATCATGTGTATATCCATAGTTATAGGAAGTATGCTTTATCTGTCATAACGTTATCTAAAAACATATGGTGTAAGACCACCGAAACAATACAAAAATACAAGGTTTTTGTAATAGCAACAGCAGTTTGGTTGTCTGCTTACAGACAGCTTTTTAAAGCTACTTTTAATTTCTGTATATTTTGCCTGTTGTGTAATTAACTGAAACCGGTAGGGTTTGTCCACTCAGTGGTCAATACATTTTAAAATAGTGCCAGAAGTCAAAAATCGTTATAATTTGGACGTACTCACCTTCGTCGTTCCTCAAAGCAGTATTTTAGTCTCATGTTTGCGAGGTGGCTATCCTCATAATGTAGATTTCTATTTCATTGGTGTCCATCTTGTTAAACTGGACTGACGGAGGGGAAGGTGGCAGCCTCTCAGGACTCATTACAAAGTGTGACAGCTGAACGTGGAAGAAAGGCAAACATCACTCTGGTCAAATTGATTCTGGTTGACTTGGTTTAAAGAGAAACAGGCTCAGACCAGCTGCTCGGGGAACAGTCACCTACTATGCCTGTTTTTGTTATTGCTATTAGAAGATGTATGTGTATCTTTTGTCTTTAGTCTCTTCAGTGACATTTTAAGTAGTATACACTTGACCTTGTGAACCTTTGTTGAATTATATTGTTAATTTTGGTACCCTAAAATACCTAAATGTGTTGCTGTGTCATTGACATTAGTTAAAGCCTCTCTATCTTGAGACTGACATACTTTTTGGTATTTCATATGTACTGTATGAATATGGCTTTATTTTTTTTTAAATGAGCACTCTCAATAGTAAAAGAGACGATTAATCACGTTCTCCGTTCCTCCCCTTCTCTGGAGATATTAATGTCTCTCTCCATGGTTTGATTGATTTCTTCGGTGTGAGCTGCAGGCTCCTGACGGTGCCTTTTATCAGGCTTTCCACAGTATTTATGACTCTGTGTCAGCTAATGGTCTTCGGTGTACATTGCTGCTCTTAGCACAGGATATAGCTGATGCTGATGCATTTGCTAACCCCTCCATTACCAGAGTGTGTGCCACTCAGTCAGTGGCTGTTAAAAAAGCCACATGTTCTCAAGTGGGACATTAACAGCTTCATTGCCTTCTGTCCATGCCCAAAAGTCAACACAAATATTGATGTTTTTCAACTCTATGGGGAATAAAAAAAAAAGATTTGGCCTAAATCTTGCACTTTTTATTTATTATTTTCTCTGTGCCTCTTTAGCAAGGTTGAAGGTCATGATGAAATGTACATGTATCAAAACCTTTTTTTAAATTAATTGAGCCGCTGATTATTCATGAGGAAGTCAAACTAGCTTCTTATCGATGGAACATTTGGGGACAATAGGGGTAACCATGCCATGCTGCATATCTGCTTTGCAACAATAGTTTTTGTATAGTCTTGTAGTTTATCGTTCATATAGTTTCATAGACAATCAAGCTAAAGTTATTACTTGACATATCAATTAATTGCTTTAAATTAAAGGGAAATTAACTGTAAACCACTTTGATCATATATTTTAAATACATTTTTTAAATCACATTTCTAGCAAAAATGCCAAACCATTTGCAGGATCTGGATTTTTGGATACTCAATATATTTGGGGTGTGAACTCGAACCAACAAAATATTTGAAAAGGTCACCAGAGCTCGATAACATTGTAAAAGGAATGTTCTACTATTTTCATCAGCCAAATTCTGCACATAGCCTTCAGGTTTTAAAAGTAGAATTAAAATAATTGAGAATAGGTAATTGACTTTTTTTCTTTACGTTTTATTTTTATCATCAATTAATCTGAAAATCATTTTTTCGCTATGAATTGTTTTATTAATAGTTTGGTCTTTGAAATGTCAGAATAATGTGAAAAGGCCACAGTGATGTCCTCAAATGTGTTGTTGTTGCTCAAAAATCAAAATATATAAATATCACAAAAGACAATTTATAAGCAGAAAATCAAGACGTTTGTGCTTTAAGAATTGCACTTAAAATAAATAATCAAAATAGTTGCAGATGGATCTTCTGTCTATTAACTTATCAGTTACTTAGTTACTTACTACTACTAATAATTTACGTTCTACCTGTCATAAATGATAAGTTGCAAATTTGAGCCATACACGACTGGTGAACAAAGACACCATGGATCAAAAACATTTCTAATGGCTACACTTTTAATATTTGATTAACTGGAAACATGTACAGTATGCCCTCAGTGCAAGTGAAGAACATTAAATGCATCCGGCAGGCCCTGACTTGGACTTGTTCAAAAAGAAAATTGTAATGTTGAAAGTAGATTACATTAAACATCCAATAAGTTACAAGTCCATTAAGGATCTAAGTTGGGAAAGGAAAGCAGGACCATCAACAGAAAATTCTAAATAATAAACCACAAAAGAACATGTACATGATTTAACTAAAGTGCATTATGGAATTTAGTCAGCAGCACTGTGATACATTCACAAAATAAATACACACTTTCAAAGAAATAAATTATGGCAAAACAGTTTGAACAGATGTTCTCAGTGAACAGTTTGTATGTAAGTTTATAACTGTAAGCTCACAATAGTCAACAGAGTAGACCATTCAGCCTCCCAATTTTCTGAAGTTACATTATTTTTCCGGCAATAAATAGTTCCTCCTATGATCTACTCATGCTTACGACTGGTTAGACATGACAGCATATGGCTTTGTTTTGAAGTCAACAATTTTACAGAGGCCTACAGATTTCCCAAATAAATATGGACAGAAGATGTTATTATGATAGTTCACGAAACTTCAGGAAGTATAAGATTTAAAATACAAACACAGCAAAATATTATCATACTGTACAAGCACAACCCCATGGTTGTAATATGAAGTGACTGAGTCAGCCATTGGCAGAGTCTGTCAGATCCCAGTCTAGTGTCTTAGTGCAGCACCAAAAAGCTCTACGGAGTCTCTTAGCCACGGCACTGCGTCCTTCACGGCTCCTTTGTTGAAACAGACCGTGCTCGCCTCCGCTTCTTGTCGCTCTCTCTTCGTCGGCCTAGCCTCACCTTTTTTTTCCTCTTGGTGGCCACTTTAAGTGGCTGGTCCTTATAAGCCAGAGCCTTGTTGGTCTCCTGGGGCAGGTTAGGGCCGTCTCTGTCCAGCTTGAACCTCTCAGGGAGGTTCTTGGTGGCCCCTGAGGGCTTCTCGTGCAGAGCGTTCCCACTGAAGGTCTGGCTCTGGGTTTTGCTCTGCTCAGGTGGAGCTCGCTCGTCTGCGGTGTGCACCTCTTCCAGCAGCTCCTGCAGCCACGTGCGGCGCTTATACTCCTGCATGGAGCGACCCTTGTCATGCATCAGCTGGGCGTGGCTCACTGACCTCCTCCTTAAAGCATGACATTAGACAGACAGTCAGATCAATGAAAATTGAGAGTTTAATTAATTAATTAGTTGATTCAAAAAAATCATTTTCCTGCACCATGCAAGTTCACCTTTCTCTGACTGCAAAGCATATTTTCTTGGCTTTTTCAGATTTAATTAAAATTTCCAGTGAGACAATTAAAGTAAAATTCCTTATTGATGAGTTTGTGAGCATTAACAAAGTCACAGTTTGCTTCTTTTTTTTGTTGTTCTTTTCATGGTTCACCACAGCTGACATGTGAGGCAAGGCACCAGTAAACCTCAGTGCAGTAGGTGGCAGCATAAACAAGTTTGTGAGAACCATCTCAAATCTGAGCTCTAGACCTCAAAGAGCCAGAGTTAAGACAGAGAAAACCTCCTTTACCATAATGGAATCTAAGTAATCAAATGAAGTTATGTTTACTTAATCCAAAAGACAATAATCTTTCAAAACATGACATTAAAATAAAAATCATATTGCATAACATTGAATTACTTTTCTTTGGTTATCAAAATTAATATCATTTACTCACGTTCTGCTACTAAGTGCATCAACTGGTCTCCCATCAAGAGTCACCGGGGAGCACAGCAAGAACACAGCCAGACTCCACTGATGAAGTATGACTATAGAGCACATCCTTAAGCTTAAGATCTGAAGAACACAAGAAATATTACATCAGTCACCTCAATGAGGAAAGTTAAACTTAGTTTTATGAACTAAACTGTTTGTCTACTATGCAAAAGATTGTCAGTAGCTGTGTAGGCAGCTGAAAATGACATCGTTTTTGACTACGTGAGATTTCCCAGGGAGCATTACTTGAGCCAATAAAAAGTGTATTAAAGTAGAGAAGAAACCTTAGACTTACATGGTGTGGATCCTTACTGTAAAAATCCACAAAGTGTTCAGGCTGCAAGCTCTTAAGAGATTATCTTGTAAAGAAAAAAAGTTATTCGGCAAAACACATTTTGGCCAGATAAAAACGTGTGTCCAGATCCATTGGTGTGAAGGCAGCCTGGGGAAATCCCCCGTCACTCTGCTCCATTCATTTGCCTCCCAACAGTGTGTGTCAAGCTATTTATTTCTCCCCAGCGTCCCAATTGAAAGAGGGATAAGATAGAAAGAGCCGCAGCAGCAGCCCATCAGCTGCAGAGCTGCCACTCCACCCAGTGTTGCAGTAATCTCATGAAAAGTAAGCGTGAAGCATCTTCTCTGGTGGCCGCAGCCGGAGAGCAGAGCTGAGAGGCTTTTTACAGTCCAGCACTGTGTGAGGCTGTCCGAGAGAGGCACAGTGAGAAAGTCAAACTCCTCTTTGGGTGAAGATGCAGGCACTACCTTAGACCCTTCCCAATAAGTGCAGTCCTAACACCCTCCCCTCCCTCCCCTCTCTACCTCCCCACAGCCCTTCACACACACCTGCTGTGACAAGAAGGAGGCGCCCGCACAACGTCTAAACCACCACACAACAAAGAGTATACTTAACACAACACGTTTTTTTAATCAATTCCAAATGATTTCAGCTGCAGTTTTTTAAATGAAGTCCCCTAATTCTTTCATTATATGTACGTCAGAAATGACAGGTGTACACCAATGGAGGTAATCCTGTGTTACCAAGCAGAGTGTATAAGGGGAGGGGCAGGGTTACTCCAAAGTAAACAGCCAGGCCTAACCACTTTCCCAGGGGAGAATGACCATAACCTCAGAGAAACCCAACCCACAGCCTCTCACTGCAGACCATTCAATTCACCTCCACTCTGCCTCAGCAAACCAGCTCACCACCAAATGGTTACAGTGGGCACTGAGGTATCTCTCATATCCAGCTAATAAGGAAAGTGGAGAGCTTTGCATTGAGGCAGCCATATACAATCCACGGTCCACTGCTAATGCGATGAAACCAGTCTAAAGCATCTAGCCACATTCGTCATTTTTGTGAAAACGTAAGGAGGTCAGTAGTTTGACGTAAGAGTTAGCTTTGTCTAAAAGTGAATTTATTTTTAGTACCACAATGATTGACAGCACTACATGCTGGAGTGCAGTAGTAGATGCACAGGAGGATTTCTTTTGAATGCACTACAGTTGAAAATGCCTTTTTAAGAGGGAGAATGTAAGTCTTGACATTGAAGGGAGCGCTACAATTATTACAATTAATCTTGAGGGCAATTTTTAATTTCTTTAACCATTTTTTATTTCTTTAACAAATGTCATGGGAATCTGTTCAATAGTCATCATGATACCCTCAAACTTGAACATCATGTTGGTGACAGATGAGAAGTCTGATAAAAGAGGATACCAAAAATGAAGGATTCATCCTCTTGGGAACTTGAATGTCTGAACAAAATGTCACGAAGTTCTGCACAGTACATAGACACAACACATCCCAGACAAGGTCCCAAGCGAGCTGAGGTGATACTAAATCGTGACGTCAAAGCACTGCAGGATTTGAAAACAACTGATAATAAGGAGGTATCACTTCTCATCAACAATTCAAAACTAAATTCAGATTAATCCAGCTAACAAATATTGGGTATTCCCAGAAATATTTTTTTTTAGAAATAATAACTTCTCAGTTTGTTTGTTTATTTATTTAATATTGTTTACATTACTTTTTATTTATTTTTTCCTTCTTATTTATTTTCATTGTTATGCGGTTGAATTATTATTTCAGCCCTGGAAATTGCCTTGTAATATTTGTATTGGTGTATATGTGTGCACTTATACACCTGAACATATGGTGCTTATGTATATTATTCTGTGTATGTGTGAACATATGAATGTAAAAAAAATCACTTGAAAATAAGTGTTCACAATGTTTATATGCATATATGGGAGGCTGTGGCTCAGTGGATAGTGTGCTGGACTTCGAATCACAGGGTAGCAAGTTCGAGTCCCACTGCAGTCAGCATTTCCTTGTGTCGCTGGACAGGACACTTCACCCCAAATTGCTCCTGTGGGGATTGTCCACAGTACTGAATGTATGTAAGTCGCTTTGGATAAAAGTGTCTAACAAATGACATGTAATATATTATTATTATTATTATTATTATTATTTATTTGCCAAGTACATGTGTACATATATATATTTTTATGTATAGTATTTTCCTTATCAAAAAAGATAGTCAACTGCTATTGACATCTAGCTTTCTTATATATGTGCATTTTTTGTTCTTGCCCTAACTTTTTATTTTTTCCCCCCGTTTTCTTTATTTCTTTGTACTCCTTCATTTCTATACGTTTTTGACGCAATAATGCCAATGTTATAGTCGGGAGGGCTACTTCCCATCAGCTATGCTTCAGCCCTCCCGCTTCTACTCATTTAGTTTATCTTTGTGTGTATGAATGAACTTCTGATCTTGAATTTCACAGTGGGCTAATTAGTTTCGCAAAATTCTTGTTTGGTACAATAAGAACATGGTGTTCTTGAGTTTAATGAAAGTGATCTCTCCGTAAAATGTTATTAGACTCAAATGAAAGATAAGAACATGAACATAGTTGTACAGCTATGTCTGTAAGAGTCCCTCAGTTGTAGTTAAAGTTAGTTTTGTTCTGGCAGCAGATTCTTCTCCGATTTATTTCTTGGTCATGACCCATTTTTTGAAGAATAATAGTACAGCCTGTGCTAACACATTAAGGACATTTGTAAGGACATTCTGCCTCTGTGCAAACTACCAATGTTCTCGTTTATTATAACATCATTTTGTTGGCCTTGTTAGTGGTGTGGCTTGTTGATAGCAGACCGGTCCTGTCCCCCTCTTTGGACCAAACTCAAAATATCTTAAGTATTTGATGAATTGCCATGAAAATGCGTACAGACGTTCATTGTCCTCCCCAGCAGTTAAACCCTACTGATTCGTTGATCGCCTGATTTGTTTTAATAGTGCTGCAAGCAGGCTAACATATTGACTTTGATCAATATCATTCATTTCTTACACACATTCGTGGTCCCTATAGGATGAATCCTAATTACTTTTAAGATCCCTTTTCTTGTTACGTTTACTTATCCACGAAAAATGTGGTAAAAAATATACCTGATGCTCAGACGATGTACCACTACAAAGTTGACTCCCACCACACATTTCTTATACTTTAGTTACAAACCTAAGAGCATTATCATTAGCCTCAACTTGACTTTGTTTATAGCTTTAACTGTAAATGTTGCTTGGTAACAGACTAAGATGGTGAAGATTGTTAACATTAAAGATTCTATAAACACAATTCAGAGCATGAACCGTGGCGTTGTTGCAAAGTATAATTAACTATTTCCGTTGTACTACACTACAACACTTACTATGTTAACCGACATACAATATAAATACACTGCAATGTGGCTGTTTTTAGGGATCCATAGTTAAAATCGTTTGTGAGGTGACTAAAATGAATACAGTCCATTCAAAAATCCTGAGTCATTTATGTGGTCTCTGCACCTACTTGCACTGTTTTACTGGATGGAATAACTTGCATTTCTCCGCATGAATAAGACTCATAAATTATTTCTGTGTGCAGTGATGATTAGTAGAATCACTTCAGGCTAGACTGTGGACCAGTCAGTGGTAAATTACTTAATAGAGGGCTCAGTATTTTACAAGCAGTCATGATTCAATTCAGCAAGAGGTCCAGAAGGGGTTTGGGGCTGGGACAAATATATGGCAGACCCCCCCTGCTGTCTCCAAAACTCAGCTTTATTCTGTTTCCAGCTAGTCTGCCTCAAACTTCCAACACTTTAACGTTCGGTAGGGAAAAAAATACCTCATTTGATTCCATTCTGCAAAGACTTTACCTGCAAAAAAATATGAAAAAAATCCCATTTCCTGGCAGGCGGCAGCGTAGGGAACGGGAGCCAGGAAAGCTGCTTTTGATTCATGCTAAATTGCACTCTCAACACAGAACAGTATTCCTGTTCGTTTTTCATCCTTTTCACACTGCACCTACTTCAAATTCACACACACACACACACACACACACACACACACACACACACACACACACACACACACACACACACACACACACACACACACACACACACACACACACACACCCACACACTATCCTGTTCCAAGCATCCAGCTCACACACACTTTGCAACCAGAGAAACACCCCTCATTTCATGTATTAACTCAGAGTTCAGCTTCTATTTCTGGATGTGTTGTACCCATTGCCTATTATTGGCCCACCCTATTATGTCATCAATCCTGGTGTCAGTTGCTGCAACAGTTCCTGCTTTTGTTTTGGAGTTACGTTCAGAGTCACCCTTTGCATTAAGTCAGTGATAATTCCCACGGAAATCACACTTCGAGCTGTCAGCATTCTCTATATTTGATTACTGTTTTATAGCAACGCTCCCCTTTAACTCTGAACACTATCCTGCTTTAGGTTCAACTAAGTAAGTCATTCAGTGCCATTTCTGTTCAACATTCAAATAAAAGCGTAGATATAACACTTGAACTTTAAACTGTTACCATATATTTAGCCTCAAAGAACAGAATCAGGGGTTTTACAGCGTGTTTGATAAAGGTCCCATTATGATGCAGACATGGCTTTAACCGATTGGCCGTTTGCTCACATGAGAACTTCAGGTTTTGAAAAATGATTTTTGCAGATTTACTTTCTCTCGAAATCGTTTTTTAACGGTGAGTTTCTGTACAGGCCGTTTCGCTCATTTTGTTTGAAGGCATACTTTACACTGTCGTATTGCGGGAAGAGTTTTTGTCCAATCATTCACACCTCCCAATCATAACTGTCATCCCAGGAATGCTCTTTATTCCTCCTGACCTTCTTCCGCTTCAGCTATTTTCAACAGCTCTGGCACTGTGTGGTATTAATAAAAGTTCAGGAAAGTTGATGCACCCTGTTTTCTTTTCAGTTCGTGGTTTATTGGTGCTTAAAATATGGCCCTCCAAATCTGGACGCTCTACAAGGACATGAAAGCTGCAGTTAGAGAATGGATGAGATGTGGTTTAAAACTTCTCAAAAGGCTAGTTAGCATATCTTTGTTCAGATTTTTTGGCCCAACAACATATTTTCCTTTTACTAATATAACTTTTCTGGCACAAATGCAAATACTTAAATTGTAAGCAAGATATGAATTCTTATTTTACGGTTGTATTGTAACTATGAAGGTATTTACAATTTACAGCATATACTATCACAAAACATTCCATGATTGTACTGTGGTTGGTTACAAATCCAAATAAATGTAGCATCAAGAAATATGTATTGAAGGAGTTTTTTACCTCCATCAAACAATGGATATGTGTTAGCCATAGCTGTTATTGAATAAATAGTGATTTAGGATTAAGGGCTATGTGTAGCCTAACTATTGTTTTCAACAATTAACTTAGCATGATTTTTCTGACAGTTTAACATCAAAGGTGTTTAGCTGACTTTAATATAAGTGAAATAACTGCAGTTAATCACCACATTTGTCCAGTTGGCTCTAATAAATGTTTGGCATTTTGCTCGATAAAGCATTCAAATGAATCATTGATAATTCATACATTCAATATGTCAATAAATGGTCTCTAAATATATATTATTTTTGACTGGGCTTCTCAACTTTCTTGTGTTTGAATAATTCATACAGAATCTGGATTCAACTGACACTGCTGATGTAGCTCAGAGCCGGTAAAGGAACATATTTCTTACATTTGAAACTATTTAGATGTCTGAGTTTATTTTGTTTTGAAACACTATTGCTGCTCTCTTGGCCAGGGCTTCCTTGGAAAAGAGATGTTCCAATCTAAATTGGACTTTTAACTAGGGCTGCTCGATTATGGCAAAAATCATAATCTCGATTATTTGGGTCAATAATTGATATCACGATTTATTAAAAACGATTATCCATTTACTTGAAAATCCATTTATTTAAAAAAAAAATGTGACAGTATGTTTTTAACAGTTGATTACCGTGAACTTTAAGTATAATTCAACTGAAAAACCAATAAAAAAATATATAAATAAAAAAAAAAATCTTTTTATTGCGATTATGTTGTTTTCATAATCGTTGCAAGCCAAAATCGTAATTGCGATTAAAGTACGATTAATTGAGCAGCGTACTTTTAACATAACATTTTACATATTCACATCCATTGTATTGCACTCATTGAGATTTACGGGTTATGAGTCAATGTTTAAAACAGCAAAAGCAGACTTTTAGGTTTTGGGCCACAAAGCACAATGGGCAGTTTAGTCAGGATGTAGGAGAAGGGTCACTTCGCCACACTTTAAGAGCCATACATCCCGAACATTACCTTTTTTCCTGCTCAGGGTTACCCAAACATGCCCTCCTCCGTCACGCATTGATCTGAAAGGAGCTGCAAGATTTGTCTGTTTCGGTTTCTGCTGCTTGATATATGATAATCCTCCTCATGTAGCACATATTTCTTATTTACAACTAGATTCTTTTTAACGTTAACTATAAATGTCAAGCTCATGGAGACAGTGAGTCGGGAGGTCCAACTTGGACAAAAGCACTGTGTCCAGACTCTACAGTCTACAGCACAGGTATATTAAATCATTATTTTTCAGACAGGAAATATCTGCCACTGGACATTTAGCCTGTAAAATGTATTTCTAAGATGAAATGATTCCTGCCTGGCACAGCTCTACTCTCATCTGAACCGGAGCTGTTTTTACTCTCATCTATTCAACGTTAGAGCTTCTTAGTGGAAACCATGTTGTTCATCTTATGATTGAACCATGTGTTTGGTCATGCCAAAGATGTGATTCAGTGTGATGAAAAACAAGTCCAGAGTCTTTGACCTGGCCTTATGGCTTACCCGCCACATTAGCATTTCTCTCCTGGCAGATGTTGGTGGTGGGGTGTCTGACTGTGGCTGGCCTCTCTCTGCAGTGGCCCTATGCTTCAGGCTCTGGGGATGGGAGAGGGGGCTTCTTACTCCTTACTCTCCCCCCAAACCTAAACCACAAGCTGCCCCATGTCTGATGCCCCCCTCTCTCATTCCTGACCTCAGAGGCAGACCCCAGGCCAGCTGGACTCAGCCTGAAACCCCACACAGTCACCACACAGCCGCCACCAATGGCCACCACCCTCCTGCCCCTGACCTATCACCCAAAACATTACCATAAACTTCTGCCTGGCTGCCAAGCAACACACACAGCAGAGCGCACAGTCCATGTAAAGATAGCTCTGTCTGAGGGCAGAAAGTGGAGCTGGTGGAGAGGGGCAAGCGCTCTCGGTTATAATGGCATTTTACACGCAACATAAAACCCACTTTGGTGTTTTATGTTTTGTGGCTTGTGGTGATGCCTGTGGAACAGACTCCCGCCCGCTGCAAAGACTACTGTGCAGTATTTGAGGCTGATGAAAAATGTGTCCGCCAGTGTGTAAACCGCTTTTGAAACATGCCACAAGTCTGCATGCCACACGTCTTTCACACGCTTGACAAATCGTGCCGTTTCGCGTTGCCTTAGCCCGGGCGAAAATTGAAGAATCAATAGAGGTCTGATTGAGAAGACCACACACACATGGTGTTACGGTAATGACGGCCTGAGTCTGTTTGTTTGCATAAGTGAAGAGCAGGCTCAAATCGTTAATGAGTGCTTTGCGTCCAGCGTGCAACCACAGCTAAGCCAGTGGGTCAACAAGGTTGGCCAGACTAACCACTGTGTGTGTGTGTGTGTGTGTGTGTGTGTGTGTGTGTGTGTGTGTGTGTGTGTGTGTGTGTGTGTGTGTGTGTGTGTGTGTGTGTGTGTGTGTGTGTGTGTGTGTGTGTGTGTGTGTGTGTGTGTGTGTGTGTGTGTGAAAGAGAGAGAGACACACTATGTGTACATGTCTCTGCATGTCCTTGAAAAGTTTACGTGCAGAAACTGAAGTAGTATTATCAGAATGGGTCAGACTCCTCTTTTTTCCCTCGCGTGTGTTAACTTGCTCTTACATCATGTTTAAGCACTCTGTAATGTTTCTATATTTAACATCATTCTATATTTACTTGTGCTCTGACACACAGATACAGTTTTGTTTTCGCAGTGAGCCATTTCAGTGAATATTTAAACAGTGAAAAAAAAGGCTTCACCTGAAATTTCCAAATCGTTATAATGCACGGTGTGAGCCAAGTGCACTTCACCGACTCAAAGCTGATCCATTTACTGTAAATGAGCTTGTCTCTGTTGGTTTCCTGACCAATTACTGTACAGTGAACTTAGGTCCCGTATTTATTTATCCATATGTTATTTTAAATGGACTGCACTCAATGTAGAGTCCTTGTTGAGCGGTCTTGTCCTCCCTGCCTGCCCTGGGACGTACTCGCAGTGTTGGCAGACAGACACGGATGCTGAAGGCGGCCCCTGGACAGCTTTATTCCACGCCGAGCGGGGCCACCCGCCTCGCGCTCACCAGGGCACAGGGACTGGCACGCCGTTCCCTCAGTTTTTACCTCTCAATTTTCTGCTTCTCCAAGAGAACTGGAGAACACTGTGCAATGTTTAAAGCTGTGTCACCATGAAAGGATATCAAGGCCAACCAGAGAACTTAGTAGAAATCACTATTAAGTAAAAAGAGCTTTAAAAACTGTATGAGGGCGCACGCCCCAATGAAGAGGGCGCAGCGCCCCTGTAACCCTGTTTCGACAAAACCCTGCAGCATGAGTTAAGATCACTTCATTTATCGGCTGAAAAGCAGAAATTATATTTATTAGAGGTTAAATATGTTTTAGCCTCCTCATTTAAAGTGGACCTATCATGCTATATTTGAATAATATATTGTAGGGCCATACTTATATAAAACATGTCTGTGAAGTTTTTTTTTCAAAATACCAAACAGATCATACATTTTAGCCATGCCTCATTTCGCTCTATTTGCTCTATTCCAGCCCTGTTTTTGCAAGGACTGATTCTGTGGCAAATGAGCTGCAGCTGACCACGCCCCCCCTGCAAAGGAGGGGGGCGTGGCACGAGCGTCATGTTACCATGCTGTTACCATGCTGTTACTATGCCACGGCAACCTCTCATTCCCCTGATTGGTGGAGAGTTGCCCATATAGGCGGAGCTCCTCGTTTCTGACGTCAGAGATATTTCAAATCTGGATCAGTCTGTATCAGATCCGTTGCAGCCCCGTTTTTAGAGATTTGGGTATGGAGGAAAAGAGAGAGGGTTGTGTTTTCTGACACTTGGTGAGTTCCCTGACGCACCGGGGACACATTCATGTATAAAAGACGTACAAAAGTGCATTTTGCATGATAGGTCCCCTTTAAGCTGACATTGAGTTGATTAATAGATAAGCTGATACACAGAAAAGTCAATATAAACAGTAATTTGAATATAGTGATTATTTGTTTAAATCATTTTTCGGGCAAACATTTTCTCGTCCCAGTCTTTATGATTGGATGATTGGATGCTATTCTTTGTCTTACAGTATATGATACAGAACTGATTTTCCCATCAGTCTTGGGCTTGTTGGACATAAAGGGAAACAAATGTGAACTATTTACTGAACAGAAGGCTAATCAAAGATATACTTAGATTATTAATTATGATATTTATAATATGTTGTTAGTCTCAGCTTGAATAAAGGCGTTGCGTATGTGACATAAAACATGACTTTCTTATAGGTGACTCCTGAAGACAAGAATATAAATAAGTAGAAACTAGTTCAAGGAGAAATACAGCACAAATTCACTTTTTATGGCTGTAGCAAAACAAGTTTCATAGGGAGCCACTTCATTGTTAGACTCTCTGGTGCCAAATAGAGAAGGGATAGGTCATGTCTGATGAGTTATTATGAATTGCTATGGTTCAGTGTGTGGTCTCGTTTAGCAACGCGTCTTTGTAAAAGGAACTGGTAATTCTGCAATATTCACAGATATTTATTAAAGATGTGTTCAAGTTGTTTTTTAAAGCTCAATTAGTCATATGTGGTGAAAAGTGACATCATGCTTTTTTACAGGATGCCACATCTTTCAGATTCCAGCAAACACAGACAGACAGACTTTTATAGTTGGGTGAGACAGAATAAATGTGAGACGCAATAAAAAAAGAGACCCAATCAGAGAGGATACTGTCCATGGATTCATTATGTATGTCTCTTCAGGTCTACACTAGTAATCAACAGACTCTGTGAACAAGCGTTTTCCTTTGGATACTAAAAGCTATATCTGAGGATAAATGCAGTAAAATATCTAGAAACAAGACACAAATATTAAGTCATAACTAATCAAAATCAGAATGCTAAAATCATGACAGAAAACTCAATATACGTATACAAAACCGAACCATTTTAACGGTGAGATATAACTGGTCAGGCCCGAGAACAAGTACAGTAAATGCACACGTTTAGGTCTAATGCCACGTTCTGTCAGTGGCTGAGAAAAGTCGAGTTTGTGATTAATTTAGGACTTAGTAATACAACAGAGGCCACAGAGTCACCATTTTTGATTAGTCCTTTTTAAAATTGACATTATGTTCTCTTTAAATCTTTACGAGCCAGTCTTTAGAGGTGTTCTGGTCTGGCGTTGAGCTTTTAGTTAATAAAAGCACTTCTGTTATTCTATATTTTTCAGAATGGGTTCACGCAGAGAAAAAATACCCACCCTCTGAGCAAAAGACTTTAAAATAACTTTTTCTTTCATAAATTGAAAACACGTGCTGGGCTTGAATTATGTAAATGTTCAAAAGTGTTAATTCACTAATGAACAGTGAGTCCATTAGACATTCGATTACATACTCCGGGCAGAAGATAAATCAACACCGAGCGTAATTCAAACATGGACTCTGGCCAGGCGGCTTGTTTTCTGTCCGACTGTGGTTTTCCAACAGTCTAAATCCATGAAGCGGATTTGCTCACAACAGCCAACATATTTCTTCAATCTGCATCCCCTTGTAAAGTAAAGGAAGGAAGGCAGCGCTCACAACTGTTGGTTTTGTGCTGCCCACGCTCTCAAAACCTTGTAACATAAGGCCGTGCTTTCATTGCTCGCTCCACTGCATGAGTAAAAGGGGAATTAGCTTTTTAAAGTTTGTTTTGTAAGAGTTGTAAATAAAGTGGCCCTGATTCAAACTAAGATCCCCTTTCTCTCAGATGGGGTATGGCTTATGTGGGTGGCTTTTGGAAACACTGAGGCATGCTCAATATGTTTATATTACACTGTCCCCAGGGAGCGTTGAGCTTTGTGGTGCAGATGGATTACAGGGGGAAAAGAGCTGTTGTAGACCTTTTAAAGTTCAGTGTTAATGGTGGGAGTGAAGTGGCTGTGTAGGTGTGATGTGTTCCTTTCACAGGTCGCTGGTATTTATGTTCACGACGATGAAGGGTCAGGGGGATTCCCACACCAGCCCAAATGATGGTTGTAGTTGAACTTATCACATGACATAATTGTATGGAAAAGGGGTCCTGATTTGCAGTTCAGCGTACCTTTACAGAACCTTTTTGCTCGTTTTTGGGGGTTTTGGCCCACAACTACGAGTTAGAAAAAAGCCTCTTATCTTTGTTATAAATATCCCGATACCACTAGCAGCTCTAAAGATAAGTTATTTCCTCTGCTAAGGTGATGTTTTCAGTTTGGTTTGTCTGTTTGTCAGCTGGATAATGGAACAGCCCATTTTTCACGACACTTGTTGGAAGTGTGTAACATGGGCCAAGAAAGATCCTCATGTAATATTGGAGCTGACCCAAATCAGATATCTTTTACTTATTAAAGCAGCCTTTGCAAGTGTCTGCGCACTTTGGGGGCCGTTCCACACTTGTTTGTTTGTCTGTTGTTATCAGGATTACGGAAAAACAACTGGCCTCATTTGCATGAAACTTGTTTGAAAGGTGAAACGAGGCGAAAACCCATACATTTTGGAGGGGATAACATGGCAGATTCATGCATACGTTTTAAACAGCCTTGAAAGAGGTCTGCGCTTTCCAAGTGCCCCTCGACTAACACTTAACACTTGTAAAAACATATTTGTTTGCTGTCTGGCTTAAAGCCACCAGAATAACAACCGAGAATTTAATATTTAAATGAGTTAGCATTAGAGGTTCTGGTTGTGGTATTCTTTGTATATTTGGGCAAATCCAATAAGCTGTTTCCCCATTACCACACAACTTAGCTATCTGTAGCTTCATACCGTACAGACTCTCGTGAATGTGGCATCAGTATTCTTATATTGGTATTGTACAATATGAGAAGTTCTTGTCCCAATTGTTCCATCCAAAATAATTGTGATTCTTTATTTTATACCAATAATTATCAGTAAATGCTTAAAACTCTTAAATGACACTTGGAAGAAAAGGAATGACGTTAGAGGTCAGCTGTGACCGAGGTTGAGTCCACCAATTGGATCCAGGTGTTCTTGGGCAGGATACCGGACCCCAAATTGCTCCCAATGGCATGGCCAACAGTGTGTGAGTGTTTGAATGTTTATTTCTCCTGATGATGTAGCCATTGCCTCTCTATGAGCGTATGTGAATAGGTTACATGACATGTGTTGTAAAAGCGCTTCAACGGGATGTAGAAGACTAAAAAAAGTTATATAATTTGCAGTCTATTTATCATTTTCTTAAAAGGAGCTGGTGGAGAGAGACCAAAACAGAGCTTAATAAAACGTGACTCCTAATGGATGCTAACATAGCTCCGCTGGACGTGTGTAAAACAATAAAAGATGTTGAAAGATGTATTTGAATACCTCCACAGATGTAGATTTCTGTTCCCAATCAGGACTTTTCGTGTAAGAGCACACCAGCTCTCTTCTACAGTAATGAACCACAGCGAGAGCAGTCCTGTGCTGTTTAGAAGTGTGTGTATGTGCGTGTGTGTGTGTGTGTGTGTGTGTGGGCGGGCATACCTGAGGTTGCTGAGCCTCGGCCTTCTCCTCAACATTAATAAGGACTTCCTTCCTACCAGACAGAGTCAAACACCTGATCACTTACCAAGTATGACATGCCCACGCATCCCTCAGAGCTGGCAGCCTTCAGCCGCTAATAAGGATCGGCCTGTGTTCTTTAGCTGCCCATCAATCAAAATGTTCACATGCCGGACATCCATACACAAATCATGTTTTCTCTTCGTACTCCACCCCTAATGTGTGAGAGTGTGTTTATGTGTAAGCTTAGCGTTACATATCATGGGTGGCGACTATATCCAGGGAGACAGAGCAAGAAATAATCCCACTTATACACACACCACTTTAAAAAAAAGAAATACATATTTTTCTCCAATAGCAATAAAGTTTGGCTTCTTTTTAAAAGATGTTGAGCCAAGACACACCATGTGAAATGTGCATTTTCATGATGTGCATAACTTCTTATTTTTCCTCCAAATATCAGGTTTTTCAAATGTTTTTTTCTGTAATTGAATTAGAGTGCCTAGTCAAAACTGACTCAAAAACACATAATCAGCCCAGATGCTGTCAAAGTATCACCTGGCCAAAGCAACAGAACAGAAAATTGTCTTATTCACGGAGTTTAAGATTGACACTATAATCAGAATTATTCTAAAGAGTCTCTCAACTATACAAGGATATGATTATCACTTTTCTCGAGATATTAGATTAGGGATATGTGATATCTCGAATGTGTGGGCCAGACATGCTGGCTGTCATGAATCGGGTGTGTTCAGATTAGTGTTACATGGCTCATATTCGCTCGACATGCCACACAAGAACGTTATGTTTCAGCAATAAGAGCTACTTTAATCCTTTTTTGCTCAGCAAAGCTAACGGGGAACAAGATCTCCTTCAAAGTCAATAAAAACCTACCGTCCTTCACTCCTTCAGCCAGGGAGTTGAATCTCAACATAAATGATTGGCTCCGATATAGTTATTACAGACCTTTTTTTATTAATATTTTAGAGTCATCTGGTTTTCATGTTCTGAACACATCAGAAAAACATCAATAAATGCAGTTATTTTGTTTTATTTTTGTGATGTGATGAGAACATTTATGTTATGGTTGGACATATAAAGCATACAATTATTTGGCCTCCTAATGTTTCATTTTGATGTTGACGTAACTGTTGTTTCCTAACAGAAGGGTGGTGTACATTTAACCTCTTATTTTAAGGTAACAGTACATTAAGTTAACCATTGTACTAAGATTCCTTTTTTCTCTGTGATAATGTTTTTGGCCCGGTCATTGCTGTTGCTAATGTTTGAGTTGTTGCTTAATATTCAGTTTGTCTTGTATTTATTTCACACACTTCTACTGTTTTGTATTCTCTGTTTTTTATCGTTAAAGAAAATGCTCTCGTAAAGGAGTACATCCCCCCCATTTCCACCATTGGGGTACGTGCAGCTCAGGAAGTAGAGCTCAGTTATAGTAAGGTGGGTGTTTTGAATCTACATTCTACATGGTCAAGGTCATTGAGATCAAACATAGCTGTTTTGGACAAAGTTTATTGCCAAATTAATAATTATGATAATTATTTGTTATTATATTGTTCTATAATATAATGTAGACATACTTTATCTGACGTTTGGTTTGGTTTGCAAAACTTCCTTGCACTAATAAAACTGACCATCTTCTTCACCTATGTGCATTGAGCAATCAAATCATACAGCAAAAGAGAAACTTTATTAATTTTCTCCAGCGAGGAACCTCCCTGTCCGGAGAGACCTGGGCATGTCGTCACTTTGGAAAGCATTACAGACGACAAATATGTCACATCATTTCTGAGGAATGAATTTAAAATCATTCCCTTAAGCTGCCTGAACTTTCCTTTTTGCCCCACAGGTACATGCTCCTTTTACGTTCAATCTAAAACCACAAAACTCACTATCAAAGTATACCAAAACAAATCTTTTTTTCCATAATGCACTTTATTTTTGAATATCCCTCTGTGTGGGTTTTCCACAGTACAAGTATGAACAAATTCAGGCCCGGCTGTTGTACGGGGCTAAGGTCCTCAGCTCTGTTTGATTAGGGCTACACACAGGAGGTCCACTGCACGCTGTTTTCTTTACCTGGGCCCATAACTCTTAAAAACACACAAACACTTGGGTTGTAAATGACCTGTTCATCACACAGTGACAGGAGAGGTGATTCTGGACTCTTGGTGGGCCAGGTGTGCAGATCAGGACAGCCCTGCCGTGCCAAGACCTGTTGGCATGGCGACGCGGGACCGTGGAAAGTTCTGGGATCTGTCGCTGCTGGCAGGCCCGAGCTCCTGAACGGGACTGGTGTTGGCTTTGCCTCCAGCTGTTTCTTTACAGACATGCTCAACGCCAGCAACAGCCGGGGGCCAAGATCAGCCCAGCGAGTCTGGCCACACACAGGCCACTCACACACACACACACACACACACCACACGCACATATACACATGCACATACACCCCCACAGTTATACAAGCCTACACAAACAAACACACAAGCATTTTCTGAAATAAGCTTGTCTCTGCCAGAGCAACAAGATGCAACAGACCTTTTCACACATTTCATATTCCCCTATCATTATTATTTAATGTACTTTTGATGTACAACATATACTAGTTGTTTATCCATTCTTTAATAAGTCATATGTTTGTATTGCTAATAATCCTAATAATTATACTTTTTAGTGCCGCTGTCTTCCAGGTTTGACATTCCTTTTTCTAAAATATATGTTATTATTGCATCTTTCTGCAGATTGTGTTTTTGTTCTTCAATAGATTTTCATAGTTTAGATAAAATATTCATTGTTATTGTATCAACTTTTTTTTGTAGTTCAAACGCACCTCATAACTTGGTACTAAGTGCTTTTAATCACAGTTCAACTGACGTACTTTTTCCTGTTTAGTTTGTTTTTTCTTGCTGTGGGGTGTTTGCTAGTAATCAGACTAAATTGACATTTATTTGCACTGAATCACTGAAATAATCTTGGCCAGCGATTCAAAGTTGTTGAACCAGCTGAACTGTGTGCTGCTGTGAAAATATAATCTTATCTATGATTACATAATGAACAAAAAGCTTCTTTGTGTACAACTGCTTTAAAAAAGACCGACTATCATAAACACATTAGTAGCTTGGAATTATACATTTAAACAGCGTGCCAATCAGCTTGCCAACAGCACTGAAACCTTTCTTGGACAAACACTTTACAGGTGTTACTTTTTCCTGTGAAAAAATATACAAAACATACCCTTCCAGTTCTTAGCTAATTATAATGTGACAATGTAATACACAGTGCAGGAATGTTCCCGCTGCAGCTCAGTACTATCAATGGTGCTTGAAAGTTTTGATTGAGGAACCTTTGAAGGTGGTGTCAGTGAATAATCGCTCCGTTGAAACGGCCCCACCACAGAAAAATAAACTTGCCATCTTTTGTTTTCTTTGTGCGGTGGAAGGTTATTCATTGAGTCAAGAGAAATGGGGGAGAATTCTTTCATGGCTTTTGTTCGGTAATTCATTATGTTCAGGAACGGGAAAGTGGCTGCGGAAATTAAAATGTATTGAAATCTATTTCAGTGGTAAAGTTGGCCATGCTTCGCAGAGAGTCTGGCTCTTTTTTTACCTTGCACAGTGAGTTTTGGTCAATGAGGAGGTGAGCTGCTTTTGTGGCTTTCATTGGAGGGAGAACGTGTAGGTTTGTGGCCGGTAGAAACCTGCAGTTAGAGGAACTTGGAAAGTTATAGACTGACCATTCATGTTTTAAAATGAAAACATTGTGATCTTTATTCCTGTGGATAAGTGGCCAAATAATGTCCAGCAGGGCATCACATTGACTGCCAATTTGACTGGATCCTCATGGAGTTTGACAGCACACAATTAAAGGCATCAGTAATACAAAATCAAGATTTGAGGGGAACAATGTAACTATAAATACTTAATAAAGGAATAAGATATTTTGTGTTTCACTATAGTGCCCATACTGCATTGCAGCTACAGTTTTTTGTTTTGATTGAGTGACCCAAAATGCTTCTTACTTACGAGGCGCTGGATTATTTACAGGATATTATCAACAGGAATCGTATGAATTATCATCATGATGTCACCATTTTTTTGTTTAAACATTACCATTCTTGTCAATTGAGTTATATTGTGAAACCCCTAATTGCACCCTTAATTGTCAGTTCTGACTCAAGGAATCTAATTAATGTGGTTTTCGATCAACCCAGAAACCGCCTTTTCTACAAGCCCTTAACTTAAACAGTATCATCAACTCCAACTGCAGTTTTAAGAGTTATTCCTGCAAGTTGATTTACAACAACCTGTATGGTTGCATTAATGTCATTCACGCTTGTTACCATGTTCATGGAAACTTTTCTGTCCCTTTTTTTTCTGGCTCTGACATAGGAAGGTGACGTGGCCACTTTGAAACCCACCTGCAAAGCTTTTTTTGGCCCAGAGCCGTGGATCAACCAGACCTTTTTAGTTCTCTGAAAAAATGTAGACAGCTATTCAGAGGTCTGAAACCGCACTAATTTAGCAGGTTCTAATTTTGGTCAAATACTATGTACTTAAATTAGTTAACAAAAGGAAATGCCTAGCTAAATTGCGGTGACCTCTGCAGGTATTCCTAATTTACAATTACTTCTTTTCCCCCATGTATTGTGTCACCAGCAGGTTTCAGGAAGTTTACATTAAAGCTCTGTCCAGCAGCTCCATAGCCTGCTGAGATGAAGTACGACCTGACTGACTGAAAGACTTCCTCTCCGCTGTCCCCCTCTCCGGGCACCGAGTGGGTGGATATGGTTAGCAGCAGTCATAACAAGCATTTTTCAAAATGAGTTTCATCTGATGACAACCTCGGACATATTGAATACTCGACAGTGTTTTCCTGTCCAAGTCTCTGAAGATGTTGTCCAACAAAGACTTAGCTCTCCTGTATAGATGGAGGAAATAAATGTATATATTTTTAGGAAATGGAGCAGACATCCAGGACAATAATGTCTTCACCATCTTGCACACAGCTGGACATGCAAGGCTTCCTCTAGCTGCTACAGAAATGTTCTCTGAATTGACCTCGAGTCATTATGCTGTCACTTCAATTTCAATCTCCACAAGGCGTTATATGTCTTAATGCATGTGGTTACTAAACGTATTGCATTACCAGAGTGTGTCCATCAACTCGCAAAGCTTCTCCAATTAACTAATTTCCATTTACTGTCTACTGCTGATGTTGTTGGTAGCCGTACGTTTTTGCTTTTCATATCCGTGGTGACTGCCAGCACTTATCCAACCCACCCATCTGGTCTCATTTTGACACCCAAGGTTGCCATCTTGTAAGTAAAAAAAAAAGTAAGAGCTATAGAGAGGTGACAACAGTTTTCCCTCCTAGCTTACCTCCCTGCACCACACTGAGTCTGACAAGCTGCTGAAAAATAGGACCGGGTCACATTTCAGCCTCTAAAGAATGTGCAGGGGCTGTGAGTAACCCTGTGGTCTGCGTCGGCATGTTTGGTCTGGCTCTTCATAATATCATGTAGTGTGCCATTGAGGGCCGAGGGCATGAGCACCAAAGAGAAATGCCCAGGGCGTTCGTACTTTGGACCAAAATGCAGGCCAAATCCTAATAGTAGCACTGTAATCAGTCTTCCCTCTAATATTAGCACCATGGCTTTTTTCTCCGGGGTGGCGGTTGGTATGATTGGCTCTGTGCATCCTGTGTGACCTTAAATTCAGTCATGTGGCTTTTATAAAGCACCTATTGGCATAAACAGCATTGAGCACATTAATAAAGTTCAACATTTACCTGAAGATAATGATACCAATGATTTCAAAAACATCCTTCATTTCAATTCTAAACCTCTTCAACAACGTGGGTTACTAAATTGATCCGTTATGCTTCTCGGCATGTCAGATGTATTAACTTTTGCCACATGGTTTTCTCATTGAAGTCAGGAACTCTCATGGAAATGGTTTCTCCTTTATCAGAACCAGAAGTCTTGGCGATGGTTGACTGAAGCAGGCAGAGTCCAGTTACACAAAGGAAAAAAAGTACAGGTTCCAAAAGGACTGGACATGAACTTAAAGATAACTTGGTCAATGCACTTCAAATAATGGTTGATATTTAATATCACCCCCACTGGCATTTGTCGCACCACACGCACTGCCTGGTTTCCTTCTACTATCGCACCTGTGCTGAATCTGCAGGAAATCTCAACCAAAAAGAGAGGAGTTTTTCAATTAAACCAGAAGCCGATATCTGGTCAATCAAGCCACCCAGTATGCGCTCTCACTGTGAATTAAAATTAAAATTGATATCCCCAGCAGGGCCAATATTTTTTGTTCTGCCACTAAATGTCGGCGATTTATCATTCAAACATCCCAGGGTTTTGTGTAGGTACTTTTGGACCTCAGGTTCAGTGGGTTTGATGCTCAGCCAGGTACAATATCGAATCCATGCCAAGAGTCCAAGCTGTGAACGCTTGTCTGAGAGTTACCGTAAATCCTTCTGCTCGCACCGCTAAGAAGCTCAGAAAGCCACAGCCCTGCTATTTGCCACCCCTGTGGTCCTTACAGGTAGCCACTGAGACTCCCCAAATCATGATCTGCGTGTATAGGGGAGCAAAGCAGGAACAGAGCTCAATGGATAAAGGACTACCTGTTGCCCCTTATTTTCCTCAGTGGATAAGGACTGGGCTGTCAGTTTTCCTCTGTGTTGATTAATAAGGCTCTTTATTGGATATGATACTGGTGATTAATGGCATATTATCTTGAATGTGTTGCCCCTCTGATAAAAATACTGCTAAAGGTTAAACCTGATATCTGTGGCTGTTGATCCTTAAATGAATTGAATGTGATTTACACACAATATCTCACTGTAGAAAATCATATTTTATTATTGTTCTAATGTCTAATTTGTTTAATGTAATTTCATTCCATATTATTCATTGTCTTTGAATTTATAAAAATCATGCAAAAAAATGCCCACAACATGCATACAACCTTTTTTAACTCTAACCATGGTAATTTAATTGTAATTCGTATTATATTTTCAACAATTTACTGATAAAGGTCAAATCATATCAATCACAGCCTCATGTGAACCATGGTTATTGAGATTATCCATCCTGATAGATTACACTTGCAAATCAACACGAATTAGCATAGTTCCAGTAAACATGATTATGTTCTCAATTTAGACATCTTTTTTCAGATGGAAAATGGTCCGTCAGAAGGTGAAGTCCAACACTGCCCCCACCAGGAGTTCCCAGCAGGGATCCGGGATCACACATCAAGGTCTGTCGCTGGCCCTCGACCCCTGCAGAGGCCTCTGTGACGGGGAGGAGCCCAGGTTGAGTGGGCCGGAGGAGACAACACACCATAGCTGTGTGCAACTGCACAGTGAGTCCTTTCGCCCGCTGCCATGCTGTAGCTGACCGCAGGATTGTAGTGTTTACTTAAGAGCCGGTGCATAAGAGAAAGACGGACCACCGGCAGTCACCACCCGCCGGGTCCTGGGCAGGACCTGGGGCTCATCTTTGTTGAAAATGGCTCTGGAACCTGCCACCTCCCACCGGGTTGGCCTATATTTAGCAACAAACTGAAAAAGCTCTTCATTCTTAAAAAGCTGTTTAGGTTTCCATTGAATTGGGGGTTCAGAGGAGGACGGGTGGAGATGCTGTGGTCTGAGAGGTGCTTCTCTTTGCCCTGGACTCACCTGTACAACATATTTATGTTAACAACTCACCTAGGATGGACACAGGCCTTTTTTTTTTCCAAGGAAAATGAATGTGGTATAATAAGAAAATGAATCCTGGGAAATCCAACAAGAGACACTGTTATCATTACAGCTAACCAACTGCGTATATATAAACACATGTGAGCACTCCCTTTCTTAGACTATTTAGTCTAGTTTGTTAAACCTGCTATGGTGCATATTCACGTCATATTTACTCATGCAACAACTCTTAAGTCCAGATTCGCAACACAAACAGACAAAGTAAATATACTTTATTATACTTTATATTCTGCATATAGGGTGCAGGTTTATGAAAAAAAGATTAACATTGAAAATAAGTTACATGAAGCAAAACTATCAAATTTAGAAATTAATCATTAAATATAGCGAAATTGTCAATGATCCTACTTTCTTTTTACCATAACATAAGATTGCTGTCCTATTTCCCGGTTTCTGCTTTCTAGATTTCCTAAAACTCTTATTTGTACTGGTCTGAATGTTAAATACTTGACTATTTTTCATCATTTGCTCAAGAAATCCTAATGAAAGTGGCAATTTGCTGACTCTGACTTTTTCTGTTTGCGTGCTGTTCTCTTCCCCACTTCTCCACGTCTCATTGAACTCGAGAGGAGGGCAAATCCAAGACAGGACATGCGTATTACATGTTTTCATTTGCCCTCATATATGCCTGAATAGTGAAACAATCCCTCTTTTCATGCCCATGGTCTCATTCAGTGGGTGGCGAGTGCACCACTATGATTGAGGATGAGGGAGCTGGGTGATTTTTTCCAAGGTGAGCACCTCATGGGAGATGACTGCTCGCTGCCATTAGTTTAAGTGCAGGAGTGTCAGTTAACCCGACACTGGCACCAGCAATACTTAATGCCAGATGGAGGGAGCTGTCCTTGAAGTCGTAACAAGCAGGCGCAGAGAAACAAGCCTTTATTCAGTGTGAGAGAACATAGAAAAAATTGATAACTTAGCAAGGTTACCACAAAGTGTACGTTAAATCCCACATAGGAAAGGGAGGGATAAAGGAGATTGAAGGGGGTGGGGAGGGGCAAAAGTCCAAAGTGGATAAAAACACAGTTTAGATGTTGCTGACTGTAATTTTTGATTGCGTTCGAAATACGCAGGAATATAAAACAAAGCAGCGGTTGTCATGCTAAAGCTGCTTAAGAGGTGTCAAATTATTGTACCTCAGCTGGATACATCGGTGTTGGAAGCCAGGGGGGGAGAAAAGAGCCAAACCCAGCAAACTTTGGCACATTTGTCCTTCACCGCTGGCACGGATGAGCCACGCTGTGAGGCTTCAGAGCATCGATAGACCCCCGGCGTTTTACTACCCAAAACTATGAGCTGCTACACGAGCCGAACCTTCAACACTACCTCCTGGAACGACAGTAAACATGACGACAAGTGCTTTTTCCACATTGTGAGCCTCCTCGTCCAATGACCAGAAAGTTCTGATGTAGGTCCAGCCTAAGAGCGGTCCATTCAGGCGTGCAAGACACTATAAGGCCTAAAAGTTTCAATTTTCAAGATTGAATAAATAAGATTATATCAGCTTGAAGTACCAGGTTTTTGGGGAATGTATCCTGGCTGCAGTAGAGACGAAGCTGAGAGCTATTACTTAAAATAACTCAACACCAAGACCTCAGAAGGACCAGTAAGGAAATTACAAACACAGTCATGTCAGTCTATGGAAGCACCTCACACAAAGGTCCCCAAAGAGCTTTCTTTTTGTCAGCTTTTATAAAAATCCATTCCCTTTTCTTTTTTGATACCTAATTGAAAATTGAGCTTGAATCCTGCCAACGATTGCAATAAAATGCTGAATGCACTGAGCTGTTGGCATGTCCCCTGACCTGGCACTTTTACCTGAGTGCTGCTGAGTCTCTGTTGATTGTCTACTTCTGCTTCATTAGGGTACGGTTGATGCTGACGCTCCCTAACAGTGACTCCTCGCTTGAGTCAGGGTCCTGTGAGCTCATACACCCGACTAAGAGAGGAAACAGTCGATGGGCATGGCGGTGTCACAATCGACACATCACTGGAGGCTTTTGAGAAGTTGTTGGCTCTTCCCATACTGGTCCGGTACCAGTGTTCAGCCATGCGGACAGAAAAACTAAGCAGAGGCAGGTCTGTTGAGAGCTTCAGCCAAGTTAAGCACGGAAATATTTCTTTCCTGTTAACTCAAGAGTCTGGCAGTCACCTGTGTGAGGTTGCCCTCTCTTATAGTCGCCACTGGCCATTCGGTTCACTCGTGTCAGACGCGTTGAAAAAGGCCAACCTGGTGATGAAACATGAGCAGGTTTTTGAAATTGTACAGAGTTTAGCATTTTGACCCTGTGTTGCACTGCGTATCGTTGTAGAAAGTGTTCTGTTTGCAGGTTGTGTTGGCTCAAATAAATTCCCCTTTGTTGATGAAGTGTAGAGTTACAATGAGTTCCTGAAGGCGCTGTCATGGAGGAGCCAGGTCTGCATTCAAACAGTGGATACATTTCTGTTTGGGCAAGGCTTGTGATTGTGTTTGGCGCACAGTAGCTCAATAGCACAAGCTCTACTTTGAGTTGCAAATTGGAAATATTTATTTTCTTCCACTTGGGGGCAACAGAAACAAGCTGAAAAAAACATTAACGTCACCTTGTAATGTTTATCTGGGGAACTTGTCAGCTGACATTGGATTGTTTATTTTTCCAGTATGCATTTCTGGACCGTTTCTGATGAAGTGTGGTGCACTATTCCCTCTATTTCTAACTACTGTGGGAAATATCTGGCTCTTCAGCTGCTCAATGCTCTACTTTGCTAACTTTGATTTGTGTTGTTTGGTGTTAAACAGAAAGGTGTTTTGCCCTATGACGGGTAACCCCCAAAAAAAGATGCCAAACACAAGTTTGATCCATTGTGAGTATTAAAATAATTGATGACATCCGCTTCAACTATCCACACAGGGTGAAGGATCTCCTGAAGTGAGAGGTGGATAATGTGTTTTAGTGCATTTGCAGAAGAGGCACTTTCTGTCAGTGCATTACTTTTTTAAGAGATGGATCGCCTACATTAAGTTTTCCCCCCAATGTTCCAACATGGCGTCCCAGTGGTGCCTCACTGTGGAGCCTTAACAGAGATTCCTCATTCACTACCTGAAAGTTCACACACAGTAATTTTTGCCTTAAGTTCAGTGAGGACATGAGCAAGAAAGGCTCTGTACTGTCTCAATGGCCAAATAAAACGGGAAAAGCCCAAATCATAATAGTAATGCAAATATATGGAGGAGTACTTATGATACAAACAGGCAAGCGGCCAAATGGGCATCAACAAGGGCCAGAGAGGGAGTCTCATTTTTCCTTCTGACAGAAATGTCTACAACTAAGCTTGTGTCCTTTTGGTAGAGTTTGGATTGTCAACAGATGAAAATATACTGTGTGTGAGCACTACTGGATGGCTGTTTCGAGGCCAGGACACACAAATCTCAGCTCCTTTTGATTTACACAGCTCCCACTTCCTGCATCCTACCCTCCCTTTTGTACAGGAAACTGCCCAGGATTTGATCTTAATTAGTTTGGCACTGCGTAATAACATATTCTGAGGATTGGAGATTGTTTTAATAGATTAGTGCAGGAAAACACACCTTTTCTTAGTTTTGGATGGCACAACAAAATACTTTGGTTATGTAAAAACTCTAAATGTGGATCTTGTCACACTAAATGTAATGAAAATAAATTAAATATATAGCCGAGTGTTTAGTTATAATGTAAATCTGGACCATGCAACAGATGTGTGGCCATAAGATGATCATACGATGTGCTGAAATGTCATAACTAGGTATAACTAAGTACGTGTTTTGTTGTGTCAGTGGAATTGGATCAGACATCCTCTGGGTGGTAAAGGTTGACTTTTCCTAAGCTACTTCTGCGGTTGGCTCAATTGGGATTTACAAATGTTTGAAATCCAAGATAAACTTTACTAAGGAGTCTGTGTTCAACATTTGTCTAAGTGATCAAGAAACACTTTTTGAACATGGATGTTTTAGTTTGAGATGTGCAGTCTTTTCCAAAAACTTACCATTTAACGGCTCAATCCAACTTCCTTTAAGCAACTGGACTTGAATTTCTCCGTAACTTGCTTTTTGTCTTTCCCCTGCCAGTTGGTTCATTTGTTCCCTAGACTTATTTTACAATCATCCGTCAAGAAATGTCGTTGATTATGCTGACCGGTCAACGTCAGGTAGAGCGGTTCCATTTAAAATGAACTCATTCTGAAAACGTGAATGTTGACGATTAAAGAACGGGCTTTGATCATTTTTCAGAGGCCATGACTGTTATGCTTAAAGAGGCACTCTCTATGATTCTTGGCCCGTGCCTTATTTTCTGTATAAATTACATACAAAGAAAGCTTAAGAGGTGTTTCTCAAGGGCTCAATTTTTTTTATGCTTACACTCCATTGGCAAATACACTATGGAAAAGCTGAACTATACTTGAAGTGCTGTATTTTAGTGTGGTTTGGAGCCGAGGTGGGGATCAATTGCTTGGTTTCTGCAGCAGCATCCCAGAAAGCCCCAGAGAGGCAGGTCTGAAGGACAGGTGGGGAGCCACACAGTGCCACCTCAAACCGCTGTCCCCACGGTGGGAAGGGGGGGCTCCACCGCAGAGTTAGAGGCCTGAGACAGGCAGGAGGTCAAACACTGCCATGTCTGTGTGCGAGTGTTTAGGGCTGCAACTTTAGAATATTTTCATTATTGAATCATCCGTCAATTATGTGCTTCTATTTATCATTTAATATTTTATTACTGACTAAAAGGTATAACGTTTTTCAAATATGTCAAAAAAAGGGACTGGAAGAAAGGGATTATTGTGCGTCTTCTGTTCTTGATTTTACTTTTACTTCTCGTACTGTAACATATGATTGTGTAGGTATCAAGATGCGCCTAGAACAAAGTTGAAAACATATGGTCATCGTGCAGATGCCATTGTGTCTCCTCAACTTTATACTCTAAAACAAGAAAAAACGTTTTTGAAAAATCCAATAAAACTTGACCCATATTTATTTTGAAAAGTGTGGCTCATGCTGCCCTCTTCTGTAAAGGGAGGGAAACTTCGTCTAAATAGCTCAACATTGATTCACTACCACATGATGTTATATTAAAAAAGATCCTTGGTTATTACTCATTAACTACTAAAACGTTCATCAGTCTCCTTGGGAATTTTTTCTAATCAACAACAACATTTACAAAACTTTAAGGGCTTTTCTTAAATCAATCTGTAACAGCAGAAATGAATGGATTGTATGCTAAATCCAGTTTAAACAGTACAAAGTTACACATAACTGAATGTAGGAGGTGGATTTCAAAAGATTGGACAGGATTGACGGGACTCTTTAACAACACTGCATAACCCACAAAAGACATATTTATATATATATACATAAAATAATAGGAAAACTCATTTGGTAGAACTTTACCTGAAAGCAATTAATCAATTCACAACATATTTTGCCCATGAAAGGACTTGGTATACCTGCATGAAGTGATGATTTGAGGGACGGCTTTTGATAATGTGTAAAACAGCAGTCAGTGTTTCCCATACATTGATTTATTTGTGGCGGACCGCCACAATTAAATATCGTCCGCCACAAATGGATCTCATAAAAAAATATATTATTATTAT
>NW_011344299.1:247917-251570 GCF_000735185.1 Notothenia coriiceps
TTTTTTTTTTTTTGGTGGTCTAATGAATAGTGAGGTGGGCTGATGATCGGAAGGTTGCGAATTCAAATCCTGCCTGGAACATCACTACTAGTGTGCCCTTGAGCAAGGCACTTAGCCCTCGGTTACTCCAGGGAGAATGTCCCTGTAATTGGTCATTGTAAATCGGTTTGGAATAAGGTGTCTGCTAAATGTCTAAATTGTAAATTATATTTTTGGGAGAATAAACCCCACAGATCCTCAACTCCGGTGTGTTTCACTAATTAACAACGCAACACAGAGCAACAAGAACGTTGGGGGGGGGGGGNTGTGTGCCTTGGCGGTGCGGTGCCGTGCCCCCACAAATAGAATAGAGGCTTGTAATTTGTTTGTCTTACAACAGATAGTTGAACATAAACCAACACGTGTTGACTCTTAACACACCCACCCTCCCTACTACACAGTCAAAAGTATGACAAAAAGTTTAAGAAGGGAAATAATAAAAGGTTAACAGTCATAATGGACAAAAAACTACACAAGGACTGTCGAAAAATGCTTTTATGATGTGAAAAAGCGACTAGATGATGTGGAGTTTAAACACATTTGGTTGAAAATTGCAATTGTAATCTAAGAAATGCACTGAAACCAACTATATAACTCTTGCTACAAACATGCTACACAGGTGGAACTCCTGTTAGCAACCACTACAATCTAACCACTATTAGCATTGTTCTGTCGTCACTCAATGCTACTCAAATAAATAATGTTCATTTTTATTTGTCTACTTCTTAAAAACACTAACGCCAGTTAAGTCAAACACTAATGTAAATAGCGTATGCGGGATTTAACAATGGATGTATAACGCCCATTGTAAACACACGGCCTGCTGCCGTTTCTTTGTGGCCTTCCCAATCATAGCCAGCCAATGAGAGCGCAGCTTGCTGACACCTCTCGTCCAATAGCAGGGCTGGTTGTTGTTGTTGGGGCCCTGTTGAGACCGCGGACAGACCGAGCACAAGTGGACCGGTTTCAAGCTAAGCTAATTCAATCAAATTTGCGCTTTTTTTGTTTTGATAGTTTGCATTAGTCCCGTTTGCGGCACATGCTCGAATCAGATTGAAAAATACCAAAGCTATTTGTTCCTATAACAGCCAGCAGGCTAACACTTAAACCCGGTATTTACTTTGTAAGCCGCTTCTGTGCTAGCGAGCTAAATTGGCGCCAGTCGGGTGTTTGACATCAGCGCGTTTCAGTCACGTTTCCCGGTGTTGTTGTTTGTAGCCGCTAAAGTGAACTGAGCTAGTTTCCGTTTAGGCGCAAACTGCAGAAAAGACAAAAGCGCACCACGATATATTAAAAATAAAAAAGTTAAGCATGGCTGAATTCCTGGAAGATCCGTCGGTCCTCACGAAGGATAAGCTGAAGAATGAGCTCACAGCAAACAATGTGGCACTTCCCAGCGGAGAGCATAAGAAAGAGGTGTACGTGCAGCTGTATCTGAAGAACCTAACGGTGCTCAACGATAAGAAGAGCCCGCCTGTAGACACCTTCTCCAGCGATGAAGAGTTGCCCACTCCCGTGGTGTCCAACAAAAGTCGATCTGGAAGAGTAGGTTTTATTTAATTGTTCTGCTAATTCACGTATTAACTGTGAAGTGGTGCTGAATGATGGGACACGTTTAAGTTATGAGTTGATGAATGATATACAACTTAAACCTTTCTTGCAGAAAGCTACAAAAAAGACAGACAAGCCTCGCTCAGAGGAAGCAGAGGTGACAGATCTCACAGATGAAGATTTAAAACAACAGCTGGCCAAACATGGTGTGGAAATAGGACCCATTGTTGGTGAGTTCATGGAGCCCCATCTCAGTCTTTTGTGGAACAAAAACGTTTCCAATAAGGGATAAAGGATTAGATTTTAGTTTTGTTTTTTTAAATACAAAGGCATGAAATAAGTAATATATTTATTTATCATCATTATGTTTTTACCACTTTTGAAATCAAAGTAACAAAGCGATTAATTCAAAGTAAACTTAAAATGAGTGCATCTAACTTTGTGTAGACATGTTTTTAGTCTTAAATTAAGTTACAATCACTCATTTAAGTAAACGCTACATTCCTATTTTCACCAACAGATTTTGACTTAAAGCTTATTCAGACATTTGACCAGCTGTATTCCAAACACAGTTATTAGATGATGTTTTTAAAAAAAAAAGTTTTAACTGTAGATTTTTAAGGCTAGGTATATCCTTATATATAAAATGTGGAAAATGCTTGATTTTGCAACATTATTGCTTATGTAAACCATACTATAAGTGTTTATAAGAACAGCTGGCCAAATAAGTGACAACATGCATCGATATCTTTGGGCATAAAGACATTGTTTAAAGTTACATTTTCCACAATTGCATTTGTAGTTAATATTTAGATATGAGGAAAACTGCTTTGAGGCTCTTGGTTTTTAATTTGGTTACGTGGAAAAATGCTTGAATTACACTTTTAAAAAGCTGTACGAACACTTATGCAAGTTATCAGACTTAATAACTCAATTGAACCAAATTACATAAAATCCATCAATGTATTGCATGTTATTCATTCTTGATTGTCCCCTCCTCCCCGTCATACAGCCACCACCCGTAAGCTGTATGAGAAGAAGCTGCAGAAGGCTTTGGAGCAGCCTCCAGCCGAGCCTGCAGCTCCTGCAGAGGTCACAGAGGTCACAGCTCTCCCCAAGGTCGACAGTAACCAGAACGGAAACACAAACTCTGACCACTACAGTGACAAGGAAGATGGTAAGCTGAGCTCTGACAAAGCTTAACGCATGTTGTTTATTCACTTAAACTTTGTTTGTTTGTTTGTTTAAACATTACGTGTGTTTTCAGAGGAGATTGCTGAACCAGAGCCCGTTCCCGTGGTGGAGAAGGCTCTGAGGAGCCGAGGGAAAACTCCAGTTACGTCCAGAACCAGCAGCAGACGACTCGCTAAGGTGAGACATTTAACCATTTCCAATCTTAGAAATAGATATCCATAGTTTCTCTTGGAATAAAATCACACTGTACATTTATCTATTCAGTTTAATATTTAATATTCCATCTGTCACATACTTATGTATATATAATACCTTGCTTTATATCTTGTTATTGTTAATTTGTAAATTCAACATGTATATTTTCTACTTTCTTGTTTATTTATTGTCTTTTTAATTTCTATTGTACAATTAGGGCTGGACGATATTAGGTCTCCATGATATGCCTTTTCAGAGATATCATATCTATCGTGATAGTGCACCAGGGTAGGATTTTCACGGCGGTCTGGCCGTGAAGCCCCGAAAATAATTGTACGTCCTACGGCCACCATGGCCCGTGTGCCCCTGATAGTGTTAAAATCTCTAAGTTGCTTTAAAAGCGTCAGAACAGTGGTTTCTGAACTGCATTATGCTGCGTTCACAACGGACGCGATGCGAATATTCTCACCCTAACCGCTGGAGTTTCACCGCGGCTGTCAGCTGTGTTTACTCCTGTCATTCAAACAGGACGCGCTGGAGAGGGGGCGGGGCTTATTTCCATGTAAATACTGTGGTGGAAACCAACTACGACAAAATGAACCTATTTTACCGTGATTTAATTGTAATACACGTTTCAAAATGATGCCGAAGTAACTAAATACTGATAACGGTTA
>NW_011344300.1:0-1514 GCF_000735185.1 Notothenia coriiceps
TGAACCAACATCCTCCTGACTGCTTTTCTGTTTTTGTTTTGTTTTTGTTTGTGTTTTTGTTCTTGTTTTGTTTGTCGATCTTACTCGTAATGTAAAGCGTCTTTGGATCTAGAAAAGCGCTATATAAATCCCATTTATTATTATTATTAATGTGTTGTAGTGCCAATAATAGTGCGACATAATGATGTCACTATGTTACAGAATATAAACAAAGGAGTCCAATGCAGGCATTTTAGGCAGGCGGGGATAGTGGAAGAAGAAAAACTTCCTCAGGAGGGAACTTTTAGCCTTTGAAGACCATTTACAGGCCCCAAAACCTACGTATACAAACACTACATGAAAGGCAGAACCAAAGAAAGCTAACTAAGTCCCCTTTAAACAAACACGTTCCACCTTGACTCAGCAGCTCTTTTCCGGTCTGATGGACTGGAGGAAACTAGCAGATCAGGCAAGGGGTAGGGGCAGCCCAAATAAATAATTTTCATCACTCGTATACTCAAATACACAAGATAGCAAAGTGCAGAGTGGGGGTTTCCCCTGGTGTGTTACAGCGGAAAACGCCTGCATGAACTCAACTCATGAAAAGATTTAGTGTGAGGACTCCTGAGGTGATTGCCCACAATTTCATCATGCTCCCTATGTCGTCCAATTAAAACCAACTACGTGGTTAAACACATCTGAATTCTAAACATTAATACGCTCAAAGATGCTAGGGAAAACATTTATTCAAATCATGTAATTTGCTAATTGCCATGGGATTTCGCGTTTTAAATTCACACAATGCACAACGTTTAGCCCATGTGCAAACTGAATATCAAGCCTGTCAAAGTGTGTTTTTAGCATTTAACATCACTTTAGTGTCATCCACCTGCCAAACATATCCAAACAAAAGGCTTTACACTCAGAAAATAGGCTCTCTTCTTTTCTTTAGTGGCTACTCCCACAGACAACAATGTTATATAAAAACTGGGAAACACAAGTTGCTTTAATTTGCTTCTAGATCTTAAACACGCTTTTCAAGCTGCTAAATACTTTTGTTTTGGTTAAAGGTGGGGTATGTAATTTATTTCAGAAACACTTTTTGTTATATTCCGTGGAATGCTCTTAACATCCCGATAGCAATGAATATATTAAATGCTTTGACAATAAATACATAAAAAAATATCATCTGTGGAAGCCGTGGCGCTGTAAAAAGCTAGACCAATCATCTGAGCCGGCCCGGCTAAAGTAACTGGATGGCCTACCTGCCTGTCAGCCTTCCATCTGTGCACAAACTTATCTCGTGCCCTCATTGGTCATGTGCGCGTTCGTGTGTGTTGGAGGAGGGGCTCTGTAAGGAAGTGGCAGATTTGTTCCGGTTGTGTATTTTCAAATTCTAGCGCACTCTTGAGCTGGTTTCTCCAAAGTTACCTACCCCACCTAACTAATTAAGTAACTTAATAACATAAATACCATGTAGTCCTCCTTGCAGATAAAGAACACATGTAACACATCTCATGCACACTGTGTGACGA
>NW_011344300.1:10756-18321 GCF_000735185.1 Notothenia coriiceps
CTCGTGGAGCCAGCCTCCTCGATCGGAACACCGCAAAGAGCTGAGGAGGTAGACCCTTCCCTCTGCTGTCCCTCTTTCTCACTCCTCGCTTAAAGTTCCCCTACTTATTATACTGTTTTTCATCAATATATTATAGGTCTCAGATATATACAAAACATGTCTCTGAAGTGTTTGGCTCCAAATACCAAACAGATCATTGCAGCATTACCCATAATCCCCTCTGTTTCAGCCCTGTTTCAAAAGTGCTGATTCTCTGTCTGTTACTTTAGATGAAAATAAGGAGCCCCTCCCCACGCCCCTCTGAGAGAGATTTGGTTAAAAAGAACACAATGGTGCTCTAGGAGGAGATTCAGGTGATAAGGTGGGGGGGGGGGGGGGTTACCTTGGTTGGTGATTGGCTAATGGTTACACAAGCCAACAAATCGTTATGACATCATAAAGTGGTCAAAATCTGATCAGCTCATTTTCAGACAGGTTTTTATATAAATGGATCAGGACAAAAAGAGAGAGAATCTTTGTTCCTGAAACTTTAAGAATCTCTTTCCACAGAGGGGACACGTGTTGATGTAGAAGAGACATGAAAAAGTGGATTTTGCACAATAGGTGACCTTTATCTTCTGTATTATTCACTATACATAAGGAATACATCAAACACAACATTGGATACAGTGAACATATAAACTGGTCCTTTACGTAATCCAGTCCAACATGTTATGAATACATAAAGTTGATTTGAATAACATATCTTTATTTTGTCACCAAGTCAACATTAAAAACTTTCAATCCCAGTAGATGTGTAACCTGCCACTGTCACTCTATTACTTTAAATGAATCACACACTCTCTATAGAGTGCCACAGTGACGCGTCCTAAAACCCGGAAGTAAGCTGCGCATGGGTTCCTTCGACAAAAAAGCAATGCAATTTCTCCATAGGGTTTAGGAAAATAGCTCGAAATAAGGTCTGTGGTTGAGACACATTTAAGAGACGGATCACGTTTTGTTCAGTCCGATAATCTCCACATGTCTACCCTACTTTTATCATTTTCGAATCATAAATCGAATCGATAGATTTATGATCGATAGAAATTGCATTGCTTTTTTGTCGAAGGAACCCATGCGCAGCTTACTTCGGCCTTTCATTTGGACATTTTCACATGGTGGTACTGCTAGCATCAAAGCCACATTGAGCATAGGACAGTGTGTGTGAATGTGGAACCCATGGCCAAGTGTTTCTGATCCTCTGATTGGTTAGTTTCTGCAGCATGTAAGATAAAAAACTTTAATTTTAAATTGTTATTTCAAAAGTTGCATTATTGGATTGGAGTATATCAAACACAGTAGCAATGTCAATTCAAATTGGATTGACCGTTCAGCCCTAATACTTACTATGTATTCATTTCCAAATAAGTATGCAGCCAACGTTTACCCTTAAAGTGGAAGCAGAGGAGAGACACAAAGACAGATTTATGAATCTGAACCACTTCACGCTACACTGAGGCAGTGTAACAGTATAGTACGGTATAAACTCACAGTTCAGTACAGAAAGCCTTGTTCATTTCAACAGCTAGAAATTGGGTACAACAAGCACAAAATTAAACAAAATACAGAAATTACTGCCCTGACACAAACTTTGATAACTTTGCTCATGAAGTAAAACAACTTAAAGGCAAACATGTTACAACAAACATACACAACCACACTCCCAGAGTTTCTGTGTATCTGCTTCTCGTCTCTTTACTTTCAGCAGAGTACCACATACAGTCCAAAAAGAGGCATTCTGTTCTAGCAGCAAAACAGCTTTTACTTTCAAGATACTTTCCCCCAAAATGTGATTGAATAATCCACTTTAAAATATATTTCTTACACCCTCATCTATTGTTCTGGGTCTAACTTGGCGGGGTAGTTTGACATTTGTGTCGGGGGGTTTGAGAAGTTGTCAGTACTCTGAGCTGTTGTGTGCCTGGCAGCAGGGCCACATTGGAGGCTGGTTTTGATGTTTGGCCAGCAGGTAGGTTGTGAAAACTGTGGCTATGCTTTCAGGGTGAATTGTTATCTCTGGTCTTGTCACTGCTAGTGGGTACTCGGCTGAAGGGGTTCTGTTTTGACCTACCGTGACCAGAGTTTCACATATTCCTCACCCCATAAAATGTGGTTTTCCAGCTATACTGCTGCTCTTTGGTTTCTTTGCAAAGAGTTGAAGTTAAAAGTGTGTCATACTGTAGACAGGTTTGAATGTGCAGTTCATGGCAGGAGCTGGACAAACACGGTCTAAATAAATCTGACACTTCTTTCAAACGCAGACAACTTGCACTGTTTTGAAAAGGGAAATTCTGGACATTAGAAGTGTTCTCCTCAGCATTGATAGAAGGCAGAGGGAAGAGGGGCCCTGAGGGGGTTTCACTGTAAAGCAGATGGTCTACAGCTGGTGCTGAAAGAGGATAGCAAGGTAACAAGTGAGGGATTACAAGGAGAGATGATGCTGGGAAGGACGCAGGAGCAAGTGATTAAGTAGTTTGCAAAAGTAAGACCACCTCAGGGGCCGGAGGAAGGAGAGGAAGTGTGAGGGGCAGAGGGAGAAGAGGAAGTATATCTAGCATGGGCGCAGGAGAAGTTGTGGTAAATGATAAATGGACCGCAGTTATATAGCACTTTATAGTCTTTACGGCCCTTCAAGGCACTTTCACATAAACAAGTCATCATTCACCCATTTACACATATTCATACAGAAGCAAAGGCTGCCTTACAAGGTGCCACCTGCTCAGAGAAACATTCACACACATTCTTAAAGGCATCAAACCAACAACCCTGTGATTGGTAGACTGCATACCAGCCAACACGTTCATGCTTTTATTTTAATATATTGTTATTCAATATGTGATACGAGTGTCCGTTTGTATGTCTTCGGTTTTGTTGTTGATTATAACTCAGCTTAGTTGAATACTCTTTTTTTTGATTGGTCAATTTGGATATTTCCGAGGTTTTTAATTCTCGCTCAAAGCTAAGGAGGATCGAGGTACTGGGCAGTCATATCAAACCGCAGATATGAAGTCCAGTAAATCTAACGTCAGCTGCGGACAACAAACATTTGTTTTCTCCATCAGCAAACACCATGGAATATGTTTTCAATATTCCTTTTTATATGTGTGGAGAGCACACTACTTTGGATCCATGATGGCTAAACTATCCCCAGTAAAGAAACGAGCGCAAGAGAAGGAAATATGTTAATAGAGAGAAGGCTGGACGTTGGACATATAATCGGAAGAAGACAGACAGGAAGTAAACACTAACACGGTTTAGGCTCTGGCAGTGTTTAAATACTGGTTCATGGACAATATATTGTGAACAGACTGGGACGGTTACAGAAAACCTCGATCAGTGCTCCCGTCATTTTACATTACGATGCTGTCGCTGCAGTTCCAGATGTTCGTACGCAGCAGAATTTAAAGTGGACCTATCATGCTATATTTGAATAATATAGTGTAGGACCATACCTATATAAGGCATATTTATACTTTTTATTTTTCAAAATACCAAACAGATCATGCATTTTAGCCATTCCTCATTTCGCTCAATTCAACACTGTCTTTGCATGGGCTGATTCTGTGAGAACAGCACCATCTACAGGCCTGGCATATGTACTACAGCGTCTCCAGCGCTTTCCAACGGCAATGTCCGTGGCTGTCTCCTCCTGATTGGTGGAGTTGGCCCAATAGCCGTAGCGCCACTTCTGTGACGTCACAGAAGTGTTCAAATCTGGATCAGTCTGTATCAGATCCGTTGCAGCCCCTTTTTAAGAGATTTGGGTATGGAGGAAAATAGAGAGGGTTGTGTTTTCTGACACTTGGTGAGTTCCCTGGAACACCGGGGACACATATTCATGTATAAAAGACGTACAAAAGTGCATTTTGTATGACAGGTCACCTTTAAGTTGCATCAACGTCTTTTCTGATTCACTGTTAATGAACGGTAAGTTGAGGATAATTGTAGAATTGGCTTTGCTAGATGTGAAGTTGACTGAAAATAAGAACATTACTATTTCTTCAACTTGTGTTATTTACTCCGTTCACCCTGAAAATGTTTTGCAGACGTCAGGACGAACCTCACCTCCAGCTACACACGTTGAGAGCCTTCACACATCCACTGAAGGTTCAAGGCTTTAATGCAGGAGTATCAATTACTCTTCAAAGGACAGGGCAGCAGGTTGATAAAAGAGATCGGCAAGGGGTAGAGTTTTTTTCCCCAAAGATTGATGTAAAGGACCTTTGCTTTTTGAAGCCATGCAATGATTTTGGGGATAAAAAAGGAGATGCTAAGAACACACATTTAGCTAAAAACTCCTTTCCTTCTGCTTAGTGTTAATGTTTTTTGAGACAACAAATATTAGGGAAATCTAGTTTGTTTAAAATATGCTTCAAACACAGATTTGGTAAATTGCGACTGGTTAAGCACACAGATTGGATTTGTGTTCTGACCCTCCAGCATCTGATTTGTTCTAGCCCAGTTGCTATTGCTGGGAAAAATGCCTGAAAGCTGTTGTGCACTCGTGACTTCAATGTAATCTGTTCAAATGCTGCATAAAAATGGTCTCATATTTGGACAACATGTGCTGGCAGAGATGATTGCAGGGAACAGGCTGTTATAGATGACCAATTTAAGGGCACCTTTCCTCCATGTCACCGCTGCAGGGGATAAGTGCAGCTGTGGTGAGGTTTGGAGTGATGGGGTTATACCTGAGTTCAGAGATATGGGTCTCTGGGATATATCTTTGGCTACACTGACAGAGTATAAGTAGAAATGTCTTTCCTCTCAGTTGTCAGACAGAGAAAAAGTGCTGATAATTAATGACTCTGCTGCGTTGTGCTTCTTACAGTACATCTGTTGGTGATACTAAACCCTCTGACAGATTCCTAAAACAACAACAGAAGCAGGTGGACATTAATGGCTGAACAGTACTATTGTCTGAAATCTCAAATCAAGTTCTGACATGTGCAGCACAACAACGGTTGCATCTAATTTAAGACAAGCACACCATCTGTTTGACAAATGTCTTCAATAGGTAGTGGTATAATCATCTATTTTACACATTTCTTTTCGGTTAGGGTTAAGCAAGATTGAAATTCCTCTACTGGTGATATTTCTTTAATAAAAAGAAGAATATATAAACTTAGTGTTGGGTAAAAAGCTGAAGGGATCCATAAGAATGGACTGAAAACACATTCAATACAGAGGCAAGGAGGTATTGGAATTAATTGCTACGTGCATAAATACAATGTTTACACATTTTGACAATGTATTTTCGCGATTTGAAATGATGCGATTATCAAATCGCAAAGCCTGCGATTTATTTTTACATTTTTTTTTTTTCTTGTGTGTCAGTCATCCACACCAATTAGAAGTGCTGTGCTCCACATGTACCAGCAATTGTTAATCAATCAGAAGTGGCCCATGATAGAAGGTGATAGACAGATTGATCCAATCACCTGCCAAGTGCTTTTGAAAGTGCCTGCCCTTTCCAAATGGCTTCCGATGGAGCTTTCCTCTCCAACCCAACACCGTTTGGTCGCATAAAAACAATTATCGCAACAATTCAAATCTCGCAATCGCAATATTTTTGCAGAAAAAATATCGCAATTAGAACTTTTTCCCAAAATCGTGCAGCCCTAGTTTGGTGTGTGTGTGTGTGTGCGTGCGTGCGTGCGTGCGTGTGTGTGTGTGTAAAAGGGTTATTTCAGTTTCTTTCTTCTCTGCTTCGATGTGACAGGTTTCATTAAAAAGCATCAGCAGTCAGAGCGTCTATTAGCAGGTTCACAGCTCACTCCAGTGTTCACTGTGTTCATCTGTGGGCGGATTTCCTCTTTCTGTGTGATTCAGGTGAACCAACCACATTGTGCATAGCCTTTCCCACACCACACTCACGACAACAGCCTGTCAGCTAAATCAAGAATGAACCCTGCCTTACAAGACAGGCATACAAGTGGGAGGGAGGATAACAGCAAGGCTCATTAAAAGGATTGTCCCTCCTACACGTTCAGCAACAAAAGCATATAATTGATGTAAGAATGTGAGATATAATATGTTCGGAAAATTAGACGAAAGAGAAAAGTTATCTAGATTATTTGACTTGGTCTCCTTCATGGCGATAGGGTTGAAGTGTTGTTTGGATGTTTTGCACGGTATCCTTTCACCAGCTAAGGTCAAAGCTCAACTTTAAATTAACAACCAAAGAGTGAAACCAAAGTTCAAACGCACTTCCCTTCAGTCAAGAAGGGTTGTGAAATTAGACTTCAGTGGTAGCTCGGCGTGTAAGGAGTCCAAAAGGTTGTCCTTAAAGCAAAGTATGACCTTTGCATGTTCACAAAAATATATTCAGTTAGAGAAGCTTAGCACAGATAAAGAAACCCCAGCCCATCTGAAAAAAATCACTTCGCATTGATCTCACTCCCTTTTAATAGAGTCTATTAGAGTCACGGGAGGCGTTTGGCGCAGTGGGATTAGTGCATTGGGGTTCGGATCAGGGGGAGCAGCAGGTTCAAACCCCACTGCAGTTAGCATGTCGTCTCCGTCCCTGAGACACTTCAACCCCAAATTGCTCCTGTGGGGATTGCCCACAGTATTGAGTATGTAAGTTGCTTTGGATAAAAGCGTCTAACAAGATAACATGTAAGGTAATATTAAATAGCCCTAAGTGAAGCTCCTTCCTCATTTGGTTTGCCAAAAAACAATAAAAAGACATTCTCAAAATGTGAAAAAAGAGGTGTCACACCAGACACCCACCACACAAAGGATGGAACAAAACCCCAAAACTTATGATTGACAATATTGGATGGAATTGATCCTTTTGCATAATTAGTTGTTCACATAATCATAAGAAAAATTGAATAAAATACCAAACAAATACGTTATGTTAAGTCTAAAGAAAAAGATTTGTAAACCCGGGTATCGTCTGTAAAATTCATCAGAAGGATTTCAACACATTGTTTAGCCTTTGTAATAAATAGCAGTGCTTAATTGTGCAGCCCTGATCAAATCAGGCGCTGATGCTGTTAATCGATCGTCCGTACATACTAACGGGCAAATCTCTTCATACCCAAGGGAAATAATGAAATCATGAAGTCAAATGTAAGACCTTTTTTAAGAACCCTTCCATACATTTTAAGACCTCATCGGCCACTTGGAGTTTTTTAACCGGTTACCTTGGCGACACACTTTACCTCACATTTGACTAAATATACAAGTATTGATTGTCCTTCTCTCGCTTATCTTCCAACCCATTTTGGACGGGCAGACTTGCATTTCCGCCATAAGATGTTGTTTAACAAACGCGGCCGTAAACGGCTTGGCGCTATCAAGCCCAGCTGAGCGTGCGACTGTCCTGTTCAGATGACGTCAAATCCAACGGGAAATGGCCATAAATAAAGCTACACAGAATAAACACTACACCACCTAGCGCACATGATTTCAGCATTCAGGGCAGAAGTAGAAGCACACAACATCCTTTGGACAATTCATAAACTTATCGAAAAAGCAAGCTACAAAATGTAATACCTTGGAAAAATGCCGTTTAA
>NW_011344300.1:18333-23065 GCF_000735185.1 Notothenia coriiceps
TGTGTGTGTGTGTTTTCCCAGCTTTGCTTTAGACGGTTTGTCTAAAGAAAGCACATCCCGAGCCAACACACGCACAAACAGTCACCAGCCAACTTTCCTTTGCTAGCCAGCTGCCAATGGGTTACCCCACGCACGCACGCACGCACGCACGCACACACACACACACACACACACACGCTCCATTCAGAGTTGACCTCGGGCTTGGCCCACATCCAAAACCACAACGCTAGCTCGCCAGATGCCAAGCTAGCGTTTCCTCAGGCAGGGTGCGTGTGTGATTGATGATTCATGGCATTACAGTAGTAGTAGCATGGTGGTGTGTGTGTGTCTTACATTAGTGAATGGAAGTGGATGGCTGCGCTTAAAAGGAGCTGCTGTTAGGGTGCTTCACTTTCACACAAGTGCTGCTGCTGCATGCATGGGAGAAATCTAAAGAGAAATATTAGAGTGCTATATTTTTGAAACAATAAAACTCTGAAGGATATAGTCAGCAGCGGAAAAATATTTTTTACTTAATTAGAAATACTTCTGCATTCAAAATGTTGCTCAAGTAAAAGTATTATCATCAAAATATAGTGAAAGTAGCGACAGTAAAAGTAGTCATTGTGCAGATTGGTCCATTTCAGAATAATATATATGATATGTTTTATAATGATTGATCATGAAAGTGTTCTCAAAGCTGGTAAAGGTGCAGCTAGTTTGAATGACTTTGTATACTGCAGGGTAGCTTGTGGATTTACTCCAGGTGGAACTAAAGTCTGATTTAACACTTGATTATATTTCACATCATTCATCCACATCTGTAAAATAACTAAAGGTATTAAATACATGTAGTGGAGTAGAAGTACACCATGTACCTCTGAACTGTAGTGGAGTAGAAGTACAACGTAGCATAGCATTTAGATACTCGTGTAGAGTACAAGTACCTCAAAATTGTACTTGAGTAAATGTAGCTAGTTACTTTACACTGCCAGATATTTTTTTTTTTACTTCTCTGCAATAATAGAGCCCAACCTTCTTTAAAGTCACATGTGAGGAAATTCCAGATTAGAAGTGTCTCCACAGCGAGTTAAACCGAAGCTGCTGCCACTCACCCACATGTTGTATAACAATGACTCTTACACCACTCCACAGCTACGTTTTCTTATTATCGACCTTTGTGCTTTTCAGCTGGAGTCGGGGGAGGAAGTGGAGGTGGAGGAATTCTACGTCAAGTTCAAGGGCTTGTGAGTACCATGCCGTGTTTTTCCCATTCCTTCCATATCTGCCTCTTTTGTCTCTCACAGCAGGGCTTCCCCCTTTCCTTTTTACCCTTATTTTCAACACGCACACACACCGGGGTGTCCGAGGTATCTTTAAGTGTGAGAAGCTTTGTGTACTCAACCTGAAAGCCTGGCTCACTTTGTGCTACATAACCACTCCAGCATCAATAACGCAGAAGTGCTGCTAGTACACTCTTATTTTATGATATTGCCAAACACATGTGGTGTTTTTCTTCATCTGTCGTCATTAAAAGTGTTTCAGCTGTTGTGTCCACCCAGTATGACTGCGCCAATTGTATTCAAATCAAAGTTTATTTATTCAGCCCAATATCACAAAACGTGTTTCTCAGTGGGCTTTACAGATGAACAAAAACGAGTGAGTGCTAAAGGATAAAGAAAAGAATAAGGACAAGATAAAATAAGACACAAGTAAAATAGATAGAGAAAAAAAAAATGTTATCTCACTATATACTAGTGCTTTATTCAAATTTCAGAAAGCACTATTTCTGTAAAAGGCAGAATATGTTTATAAACAATTTTGAATAAAGTATTTTGTTGCTGCAGATACCAATAGTATTCTAAATTACTGTTTGCTACAGATGCTCTTAAAATAATCACCCCATCATCAATTGATATACACATATGCAAATTGAATTTTAATTGTGTAACCAACCCAACTTTTTCCTTCAGTAAATCAGCTATATAGAGTTTGATTATTCCAAACAGCAGTCTTGTCCTCTTTGGCTTTGATGGGAAATCTCTGTCTCTGTGTGTCTCTGTCTCTGTGTGTGTGTGTGTGTGTGTGTGTGTGTGTGTGTGTGTGTGTGTGTGTGTGTGTGTGTGTGTGTGTGTGTGTGTGTGTGTGTGTGTGTGTGTCNCAAATGCATGGACTAGTTTCTCTGCATCGTTTTGAGGCAAGATATGCCTGATTTTTGCAATGTTACGTAGATGGAAGTAGGCGGTCCTTGAAATTGATTTTATGTGGGCGTTAAAGGATAAATCCTGATCAAATATAACACCAAGATTCCTTACAGTCTCACTGGAGGCCAAATTAATGCCATCCATAGTTAGTATATCTTTAGATAATTTCTTTCGTAGATTCTTTGGGCCGAGTACAATAACTTCAGTTTTGGTCGTGTTTAACATCAAAAAATGTAAGGTCATCCACGTTTTTAAGTCCTTGAGGCAGTCTTGAATTTTATTTAGATGATTAATTTCATCAGGCTTGATTGATAAATATAGTTGAGTATCATCCGCACAACAATGAAAGTTTACAGAATGATTCCTTATAATATTGCCTAACGGAAGCATATATAATGTGAACAAAATAGGTCCGAGCACTGAGCCCTGTGGCACTCCATGGCTAACTTTGGTTTGGGTGGAAGATTCATCGTGGACACGTACAAACTGAGAGCGTTCAGATAGATAGGACCTAAACCAGCCTAAAGCAGTTCCCTGTATGCCAACTAAGTGCTCTAGTCTTTGCAATAGGATATCATGGTCGATAGTATCAAATGCAGCACTGAGATCGAGCAAAACAAGAATAGAGACAAGTCCCTTGTTAGAATGTCATTTGGGACTTTAACCAGAGCTGTCTCTGTGCTATGATATGTTCTAAAGCCAGACTGAAAAACTTCAAATAAATCATAGTTTTTTAAGTAATCACACAGCTGTTTTGTGAGTGCTTTCTCAAGAATCTTTGAGAGGAACGGAAGATTAGAAATAGGTCTATAGTTGGCTAAAACCTCAGGATCGAGGTTGTGCTTTTTAAGAAGCATCTCACCATCCACACTGCTGCCCAGCAAGCAGCGGTGACTGGCCTCTAAAGCGGTGAGAAGATGTGTTTGAGCAGACTATCCCTTGACAGTAGGAGCAGGATCACTGGTACCTAAACAGCTTTCATTGGCTACGGTACAGGAAGTGCCCTTTACATTTCATAACCCTTATCTACTGGCAGCAATGAGAGCTGAGGAAGTAAATGAGGAAGTGTTCTGATCTCAAAGCTGGCTGCCCCCTTCCTTGGTGGCAGTGTAGTGTCTTATGATGGGATGGACCTAAAAAACTGCAATAGCGTTTCAAAAGAAGCTGTTTTGTAAAGTGTAAAGGGAGTAATTTATCCTGAAGAATAAGTGGGTGTCCTGAAATAAAAAAATAACACATATTCTAACATTCAGCTATCTCATGGTTCCCATTCAGCCATGAAGACCTGTCCAGGACCTATACAATACTAGAGATGCACTCACTATGAATATGATAGTGCACCTAGTTCCTGAGAAATATCTGATAAAAGACATATAACTTTTAGGAGCAGGAGATTGCTAGCCTGTAATGTGTACTACAAGTGAATGAAAGCATTTGGACAAAGTGGTGCAGCGGTTTATTCAAACATGGTTTATCCCCAAGAAAAAGGTAGTGGAGTTTTTACTGCTTTGCTTTCAGTAAAAGGTAGGGTCACTGGCAAATGTACTGGCTCTTTGATGAGTACATGGAGTTAAATGTAGCTGGCTAGTCTCAGTGTGTGGGTGTTTGTACCGACTCTGCTCGCTGCCATTACCAGCAAACAGAGTAATGGTGCTTATCAGGCTGTGAACAAAAAGCATGTCAGATAAAACTGACAAACTGTGTGAACAGCAAAAATCCCATAACTCACCCAAAAAGGGTATCAGAGACAGAAACATATCCCTCTGTTTTTCAATCAGTCTCATGTAAAACTTGATTCTGATCACAAAGTAGCTTACCTATAGTTGACCTACATTCAGAACAAGACGTATTCTACAGGAAGTAACAACTTGTGTTGTATTTGTACTAGGGCTGAACGATTAATCGATTTTAAATCGAAATCGCGATTTGATAGAAAGTGATGGAAGGTGATTGACAGATTGATCCAATCACCTGCAAAGCATTTTTGAAATACTTTTCCAAATGGCTTCCAATGGAGCTTTCCTAGATGGTTTGGTGAAACAAACCATCTGAGTCAGGTTAGTAATGCTCCATCACATGTTTTACATCTATTACAGGGTGAGTCTTAAACTGAAGCTTGACTTTAAAGCAACCCAACGGAAGTTTAATGTAAGTTTAGTTCTTTCACTCGTAGCTCGGGCTGCGGGGGTGCTAGAGGCGGGAGCACGTTGATACGACCTTCCTAGCCGCTAGGAAGGTCGTATCAACGTGCTCCCGCCTCTAGCACCCCCGCAGCCCGAGCTACGAGTGAAAGAACTAAACTTACATTAAACTTCCGTTGGGTTGCNAGCAGTGTGTGTCCGTAGAGGAAACGTATGTGTGTGTGTGTGTGTGTGTGTGTATGTGTGTGTGTGCGTGCGTGCATGCATGCGTGCGTGTGTGTGTGTGTACACGGACAAAGAGGTTTTGTTGCTTGATGCTCCATGATATACATCATATTGAAAGTCTTTCAGAGGTGGTGCAAGGCTTTGCCGCCAGGGGCTGCATGATGTCATGTACATGTCACCACC
>NW_011344300.1:23110-26166 GCF_000735185.1 Notothenia coriiceps
AAGTTGTAAGTTCAATTACCACGCTGCGTCGCGGAAGGGTATGTCGTTTCTGGTACCAGTACTCGGGTCTCCGTCGCACCGTAATACCCATCTTTTTTGTGTCGACGTAGCTGTTCCGATACATTTATTGTGAAATACCTATGGAAGGATATATGTAAAAAATTTTATTTCCTTACGTTAACTAGAATAATAGTTCCCCTTTGACTAGGTTTTCTTGGAGGTTAGACTTAATAATGGTAAAAACCAAACTAACTTCAAAAAAAAAATAACAATAGGGGGTTAAGTGAGTTACTTAGGATAATACTATACAGAGGTAATTAATGTACCTTCAACTATAATAGAAAAGTAAGTCAAGAACCTGTAGTGTAGAGTGCAAACACCCGGAATCGATAACGTAAACTTACCTTTTTTCTCGGTCGGTCGATTGGTTAGTCTCGTCTGATAAAAAAAAAACATGAAATAACATTAATAATAATACTCACTCTTTTTTTTCTTCTATATATATATATAATTAATAATAACAACATACAAGACAAAGACTTGTACAAGTTATTTAACTGTTTTTTTTTTTTTTTCTATTTGGACATAATTGTACTGTCCTGTCACTGACTAACTTACAATTCCTACCAATTTCGTAATAAAACTTTTCAGTGACGAGTACCGTAACAAAACAATTTATTGCAGTACTTATGGAACTTAGACAAAAATGTATTAGGAGGAAACTAAATGTCGTAAATAGCTAGTCCACCAAAAACAAAAGAAGCGGTGTTTGTTGAAGAAATATTGTTGTAGTCATAACTAACACAAAAAGTCAGGGGTAATTTGGTCTAGTCCAGACAACAAACAAATGACTAAGACGACGCCCAGACTAGATAGTAAGGACAACGACGAAGATAACCTTTTGCTATGTATAAGTAAACTTTTGTGTAGGAGTGGGTGTTGTAAGTGGAAAGTTATAGAAGTGTTTTTATCTCCTTTGGGCACACTCTATTCCAATAGTGCGACCGTCACTACATACCGAGATAGCCGACTATTTCCCCTTACTGTTTAATGTGGAACTAGAGTAATGTGGCCATTGAAAGAGATTTGAAAATTTGATTAAATTTTGATTGTACAGAAAACATAGGAGTAACGATTTCATAATGACATACAATCGAAACAACGGGAGATAAACTAAATTATTATTATCAATAGGACCTGCCATTTACAAAAGTCATTTCTGTCTTATTTATGTTCACGTATCAAGAGTGTGTCATAGAGCCCCTTCTCAGCAGTTATCGCTGCTAGAGCGTGGGATTGACACCACACACACACACACACACACACACACACACACGACACACACGCACACACACACGCACGCACACACGCACGCACCACACACGCACACACACACACACACACACACACATACGTTTCCTCTACGGACACACACTGCTGTCCACCAGAGCCAGAGGTTGCAGTTGACCTTGCCCTTCACTGACAGGCAGCGTCCCTCTGCTGCAGCCCGCCACTCATGTCATAATTCACTGTTTCATCCTGTCTGAAGCAGCAGCAGGAGAGGCAGCTTTTGGTTGTGTTTCCCAGATGAAATACAGCATCTCAAGTCATGCCAAGTCCAAGTCCCTTTTGTTTTGTTTTCTGCTGAGTCTTCCTTCTTTCCACAAAGGGGTAAAGAATGAGTGTGTGTCTCTGCAGCATTGTTCTTTGTGGGTGTGAAATGCACGATAAATCCTTCCCAGGCCAGCAATCCATCGCTCTGACAATGATAATCAAAGATGCATCGAAGCAAAGGACACACACACCCCTTCTAACCACGCACCCTGCTTCTCTGCAACTTGGCTGTGATTTGGAAACTGTCATCTTTTTTCTGTCTGCTCAGCTCTTTTGGGGTGTTTTATGTGTGTCTCCTTGCACCCACACTGGCCCTGGCGTCAAACCCAAACCGGCCCTCGTCGCTGAGCATGGAGGGTGACTCACAGCCATGATGCCTGGCTATACGACGGGAGGACTTCACAGTCATTACGCCGCTGCACGCCGCAGCACTGCCTCTAATTCACTCACTGAGGGGTGTCCTGTAAATCAGACGTCCCTGTGCTCCTGTTGTCGCTGCTGAGAGGGAGGCAGCTCAAGGACCAGCTGATTGGCTCAGCGGCCGGCTGTTTCCACACTCAGCAAAACACCGGGACTGTCTTCATGGCTGAACTTTATACATGGATAGATTACCTGTCAGAGAAAAGCTCACTTTGGTATGTAGGCTGACAGTGTCACGGTGCAGACTAACTGCCTGCTAAGCTCTACTTCAATATGGAGCGTTCACAGTGAAAGACAAATTGATTAGAAATACAATCCTCCTTTGGCAAAGAGATATACGCAGGGAGATATCTATCTGATGTGTTTATGAGGATGAAATAAAGATCTAAACCAGAGGCCAAGGACCTGCTGAAAGAGTGATGGAGCAAGAAGCCCCTACTCAACATCCTGTATATCAACCATACAAAAGATGTTCATATTAACAGTTTAACATTTTCAAGGTGCATACAATAGTAAGCTATTAACAAATAGCCCAAACTATCTTAGCTGTTATGGATAGGTGTCGCATTGTGATTTAGCATAGGTTAGCTGGCTCATATATTGCACAAGGATTCATTGGTAAGAGTTCAAGTATCATGATTTTTTTTTATTTGTATGAATTTACCGATTTAATCTTCCTTAATATGCATGCAAGTGAAGAATTTGTTAAAAAGAGTGCAGTGCAACCAATTTCACCTAAGCAGTAAGTTCCTATAGGTACTGGAAAATCAATTACGATTCTTAACAAATTTAAGACAATGAGGCGTGTGGCGCAGTGGCCGAGTGCGTTGGTATTTGGATCAGGGGAGCACAGGTTCAAACCCCACTGCAGTCAGCATGCAAGACACTTCACCCCAAATTGTTCCTGTGGGGATTGCCCACAGTATTGTGTATGTAAATCGATAAAATTTGGATAAAAACGTCTAACAAGTAACATGTGTAATGTTAAGTTATCAAAAAGTCTGAGACTAGCCAAGGCACAC
>NW_011344300.1:26249-38658 GCF_000735185.1 Notothenia coriiceps
TGGGAGGCAAGCCTGAGAATGAAAGTAACTGGATATGAAAAGAAGTTCACCAGCCTGTTATGCTGCTGGTCCGTGGGCACAGCAATGATTTGAGTTAAATGCTAACCTCAGCATGCAAACTTCAGAAGCTAAAGTTTATTGTTTACTAAGTTCACAAGCTAACAGTGTAAGCAGGTTGATGTTTGTTAGTTGGTGGTAATGCCATTATGCCTGTAGGTATTATGTTATAAACCAAAGCACTGGACAAATACAACTTTTAAGCTAATACATCATATTGTTGGGAAAACTATTTCAGAGTGAAAAGTGATTATATCTGCGCTTTCGCATGTTGATGCATAGCCTACTTAAATTGAAGCAGACTCCAGCTACTACTCATGTAAATTGGATGAGAGAAGTGATGACACATTTTGATTGAAAGATTAATACATTCTCATTTAAAAGATGAAGAAGCTAGATGAAATATCAGAGGATCAGCATGGTCTTTATGAATCATGGGTACAACATGGTAGCCTTCAAAAGTGTCAATAGGAATAATGCATACATTCATCCATTAATGTGTCTATTGAAATTCATGGCAATCCGTCCATCCCTTGAGATGTTTTACTGAAAAATTAAATAGCAACACCAGAAACAGTCTCCCAGCTACTCTTGATAATTCATTTTTCACAATTTTTTTCTACCAAAGAAATACTCACTGTGAAAACTGTTAAGAATGTATCACAGTATTTTTTTCTTTCATACACACCCACTTAACCTTGCCCAAGACTTGCAAAGCTGTTCATGCTTTCAATCCTTCATCTCTGTATAATACGTACTTATGTTGAAATGGTGGGTTGTATGTTTACGTGGTTGCCTTGTGTTCCACATCGTTCACTCGGTGCAGAAGGCTGAATTTCAGTGTTTTAAAGCTCACCACAGTGGAACAAATTCTGGTCACCTTTGTCACTGGCTTGTCTTCAGACTTTGTGGTTCAGCCAGGTTTGTGGCCCTCACCTAAATCACCCACAGGAAAGCCATATTCAGCAGCAGGAGAAGTGTCATCTCTGTGGTTTCTAACAAATTACCGCCTTCACTTGCAGAGAAAGCCGAGCAAGCTTTAACCTGGGAGTGTGTTTTTGGCCGGGGCGAAGGGAAAACTGCTCTGAGAATTGAAGAAACACTCCTGAAAGAAAAGTGTCTCACATTTAGCGGTGTCTTTCTTCTGATAGAGAAGACGAAGCACTCGCTGTCAGTGCCAAAGCCGAAGAAAGTTCTCTGCATACTCTGTCGGAGACTGATAGGATAAACTGTGTCCTTCCTGGCAACACAGCCCCGGCTGCATTTGATAAAGGAGAGTGCATTTGATACGATTTTTCAATTTTGTGCGGCAACCGTTTATGTATATATCCAGGCCGTTTCATGAATAGATAAGTGCACTGCTGCACGTAACTATGCTTATTCAAGAATTCTTGAGTGCCTGGCAGCTCATGCAATATATCTGCAACGTCAATGTTTGATCGGGACGTTTGCTGCATTTCATCACCCCTCTGTCATCAACCCCTATTTCTAAACTGTCCCATGTAGTGATCACTAATTAACTATAGGTTACATAATTCACTCATGCAACTACGGGTTGGGGTATTTTTTCCACACGGACACATATGTTGTTGACTACTTATTGTGTGCCCCCCTTTCTTCTTTCTCTTGGCTTCCCGGTCTTCAAGCCGACCACATGTGCTTTTCTCCTGCTTAATAAAGCCAACTTTGCACCTTCGATGCACCGCCTCCGACTCCCTTCTCTCGGCACTACACCCATGTCAAATGAAGGCAAATGAGCCAACATCTTGAATTTGTTGTTATCTTTACATTTTAACTTAAGGGTTAACTGAAATGGTTTTGTATTACATATCCATCAAATTAGGTGACTCAATAAATCCAAAATAATAATTATTGCAAGAGCAGGGATAATTTGACTTTAAGTCCCTAAGCACGGAAAAGACTGGAGCCTACATTTCCCACAATGCAATTTGATCTTGTCATTGAAAAGCAACCTTAGTCGACACAAACATCTTTATAGCACCTATTATAAAATATGTTTTATGTTGTGAATTTGAAGAATGCGAGCCCTCAGCTGAGATACACCTGATAACATCACAATAACCCTGTAGGAGCCACAGAGGACATCATACAAGTAAATAGACTCGTCTATTGTGTGTGAATGTGCTTTGAATAGTGCTTTTTTTCTTATGTTTATACTTTATTATACAATTTCTGTTTTCATGCGCAAACATTTGTTTTATATTAAAAGGCTCAAGGACACTACCTGTTTAACCAACTAATAAAATATAATTTCATCCTGGCTAAACAAATTGCATCTCATAGTCAGGATGCATAATCTTGTGTTTAGTTGTAGTTAGTTAGTAGTTAGTATTCCTTGTAGATCTCAGAAGGTAAGGACAGAACAGGAAGATGTCTTATCAGTTGTTCCATAAAAAATCTCTACAAGTGTGATGCTGAGATATGCTTGATTGCCTTACAATTATAAACAGACCTCTATTTTTAGCTGTCCTGTTTTGTTCTTGCTAAGTTTTTCACTATCAACATCAAACACCAACTTTTTTTATTTTAAGAAACATTTTCAATGCATTCCGTAATGTTTCTATCTACAATTGTAACTCCATAAAATACAGTCTTTAGCATACATACATTGTATAACACAAAGAACAATCGCTGCATTCCAAAAAACAACAACAGAAAAAAAAGTTAAATCCTTAACATTGTTATTGAGAAGCAATAAAAAAAAGCCCAATCAAGCTCCTCTTGTTTTAATACAATGTAATCTAGCAGTCTAAACGATGGAGTTAATTATTTACAATGGATGCAAAACATGCACACATTAAAAATACAAGATCTGACTTGATGATCATTTTAATATACATTAAATGATTATTCTGAGGTCCATCAATTCAACTTAATATATGCACATCACTGATTTAAGGGGAAGCACTACATTTTGGATGTGTGTGAAGTTGTTTGTGATGGTCTCATATCGCTCTTGATACCTTAATAATATTTTTGTAATTTTCTCACGGACAAAGGATTTAGTGTTTTGTATCTGAATGTGTGAGAGATAATCTGGTGTTGTTTCAGAAGAAATGCTTATAAATTCACAATATAATGTGAGTAGATTGTGTATTACACACTTTAACCTTTCGCTTGATAAACAACCTATTCATGATTTGTAACCAAATGTTTGCCTGTAACTTAACATTGAAAGGCTCAACAGGATAATGTCAGAGATTGCCTGGATAGATGATACTGGTGGTTATAAGGGGCATGATGCCGTGAAGGTGGAAAAATAACAACTACAATAAAGCATAAAAAGGGAATCAGCTATCCTGACAGAATCCTGGATGTGTTGGGGGTGTGTGACTTGTTTTTTAACGTTGACATGTTTAAAATCATAATAAACATAAACTCTGCCTAGGACATTGTCAGACGGTGCCTAACTGTGCAGGCTGAGTAGTTGTTGCTGGATCTCAGGGCAGCAGCTCAGTCCGTCGCTGCAGTCCCACAGAGCGGCTACACAATCATCATCCTCTCGGTGTCCCCGGAGCTGTGTACCGCTATGTGGCTCTAAACCGACTGTTCAAACTGGAGCAGACTTTACCACGACGAGGACGAGTGTGGACTTGAGGACACCTGCAAACAGGGACTTATTCTTCCAAAAGACGGACCGGGAATCCTCGTTTTTCACCGAGCAAATGAGAAAGGTGGTGATGCAGCAGCTACACAAGAGACTGTCAGTTGATTACCAGCTAGCTAGCATTAGCAACATAGCCCAATAGCTATATGCGGGCTATAAATAAACATTTCACAGGTTAGTTAAAATGTCAGCGAGTCCATGCACATATGGAGGAATACTTTTATTAGTATGCATGATTTTTCCTCCGTGTTGCCGGTCAGTTTATTCCCCGCTGTTCGTGTTTTCTGCTTGCCACCGTTAGCTGACTGAGTTAGCCGCTTGTTAGCTATGTAGCATTTATTTTAGTATCGGCTAATCACCTCACACAGACTGGCACTGTGAGGATGAACTTGGTATTCTGTGTGGTGCTCTATACAGACCCGATGGAAAACTACCTGGATAAGGAGGAAAAAGGCTCCCATATATTTTAACGTCATCTACCTCGATCATTTGGGCATAACTACGACCCCTTATGTTGGTGTTTAAAGGGGCTTTATTTCCATCCATCTATCCATTCATCCATCCTTCATACTAGCAATTAAAGCAGTTGCTGTCTATTTCTGCATATACGGTCATGGGGGACCAGGGGGAGTAAAGGCAGCCTGCGCCTTTTCGAAAATACACCCACATGGGTATTTGCTGGATGAATTTGAGTTTAGATATAATACAGCACATGCATGCAGTGTATTTAGCTTGCATGTCTTGCCCTTGTCGCTGCCACACAAATAGAAATTATGATTCCAGTCGTCTCCGGTGTGTACGGATGGCAAGAGGATTTGCGATGTTGCTCTTCATCTCTGTCATTCTTTGTAATTTTATCACGATCTATGTCTGATAGCAAGCTATATGGCGCTGCAATGCAATAAAACAGCAACATAGAAAGCTGGGGGCTCATTCTGCAATGTGTCCTGGCAGAGATGGCAGTATGCGCAGTTTAAGTGAAGGCAGTTGTTTGTGATGGTCTCATAGATATCGCATCTCTTGATACCTTAAGTCCCTGGATAATATGTTTGTCACTTTTCTCATGGACAAAGGATTTAGTGTATCTGAATGTGTGAGAGATAATCTGGTGTTGTTTCAGAAGACTATGCTAATAAGTTCACAACATAATGTGAGTAGATTGTGCATTTATACACTTTAAGCTATCGCTGAATAAAAAACCTATTCATGATTTGTCACCAAATATTTGCTTGTTACTTAGCGTTGAAAGGCTCAACAGGACAACGTCAGAGATTGCCTGGAGAGATGATACTAGTGGTTATAAGGGGCATGATGCCGTGAAGGTGGATACATAACAACTATAGGAAAGCATAAAAAGGGAATTAGCTATTCTGACATAATCCTGAATGCGTTAAGGCAGTGTTGTTAAGATGAAGGAAGGAAAAGATCAGATGTCTTTAAAATGGTGTCGAGTCTCTGGTAACTACTCAGTATATGGGTTTTTATGACATAACGTTTACTAACCAACTCTGCAATGCTAATGTTGTGCCTGTAATGTTCTTCTTTTCAGAATCGTCATGACCCTTTTCCCTTGGACCTGTCACTCCTTCACTGAGGGACCTTCGCCCTTTTTGGTTTCTGGACTTATTATTACCGGGATGAGATAATAAAGTCATCCAGCTCGTGCATGCTGCTACAACAACAACACCTGTGGCACTTGTAAACCCACCCTGTCCCCCCTAACCCCTCCCCAAGCTAAGATCAAGTCAACAGTTGAACCATGACGACACCAGCTCTCCTGCCTCTGTCGGGCCGCAGGATACCCACTCTGTCTCCGGGAGCCTCCTCTTTCCCGCACCACAGGGCCACGCTGAGGCTCTCCGAGAAGTTCATCCTCCTCCTCATTCTCAGTGCCTTCATCACCTTATGCTTCGGGGCCTTCTTCTTCTTACCGGACAACTCCAAGCACAAGCGCTTCGACTTGGGTTTGGAGGATGTGCTCATCCCTCATATTGACTCGCCCAAAGAGGGAAAGCACGCCTCTGGACAGGTGGTCATTCATGGACAAGGGGCACATGATGAGCACAGACACAGGTATGGACTAATTTACAATGTTTTGTATATCTAGTATTCCAAACTGAATGTTGGATCCTATTTTCTTTTTCTTCTTATGAGTGATTAGGAGAGGAAGAATTTTAATAGTTTCCTTTTCATTTGTTTTCAACACTAGTAGTATCACACTCAAAACAGGTGCTCCGACATTCTTCACTTCTTCTGCATTCTGTTGTGATACCCAATACCCATGGGTGTTACAGAGCTTGTTGTCTGACACACTGAACAGTTAGTTACACGTTCCCTCTTCTTTACTTCCCTTTTGTGCAGCTCTGGGTGCTGAATGCGTTACCCGCTGTGTTATTATTGGGAGCAATGGTTTAGGTTCTTGTACTACAGAACATTTGTATTACCTTGGCCACAGTATTCTCATCGCACAGGCAGATATGGCTGAACTTGATGAGCTAGAACACACAGACTGTTTGAAAAGCTTTCGTAAATGCTCAAACAGGCTTGAAATGACTGCCCGCCAATGCCATGAGCCAAATGCTGGTAGATTTTGGCTGCAGCTTTTTACATTTGTCGTTTGGTTTGTTCAGCCTCTTTGGCCGGGAGCCAGCCGTCGCTTTTGCGCTCAATCCCCCCCCACCATAATCAAATTCATATTTGGTTATGCAGCAAAGTGTCTTGCGCACTTTAGAACCAACTGTGATGGACAAGATGCACTGCTACCTAATGATATTCCCAACTGACTCAATCAATCAATCAATCAATCAATCAATCAATCAATCAATCAATCAATCAATGTTTATTTATATAGCCCAATATCACAAATGTTACATTTGTCTCAGTGGACTTCACAGTTTGTACAGAATATCAGTATGACAATACGACACCCTCTGTCCTTAGACCCTCACATCGTACAAGGAAAAACTTCCGGAGAAAATCCACAGTTTAAAGTAACTTTAAAGTGCATTCAATCTTAGTTTAATTTCAAAACCTGTTTGATTGCTAACTGTAGGCAGTAAATAAGCACTGAAGGCATTTTGGTAATGTCAAATGTACATACCTTTTACATTTCCTTGGATATTATGTCGTATTTAGGAAGCGGGAGGTTCAAATGAATTATGTCAAATTCAACGTAAGTAGTTTTACTTTTTTTTGATTGATGTAATGAAATATTATTCCTTTTTATTGGCACACATAACACAATACATAAATGATTCATACTGCTATTACATGTGTTTTATTTTGTGATGACGAATGACTCGTGTCTGTAATAATGGCTCAAAATACCAAACAGTAGGCGGAAAGGGTAATTTGATTTGAAAGGTCTCCTCCATTCTTGAGTTGGCGGTCATTAGTTGAACTGAGTGCTGGGCAAGGTGTTAAAAGCATTTTCTCAAACAGCTTCACACCGGCTTCCAAGTGTTGCCTCCTCATCCCCCGCGGAGCCGCTATTTTTTCCATCCTGAAAGCCTTTCTAGAGCTTCAGTGATTCTGCCTGCTTGAAATATTGTAATTATTTTAGCCCAGCGACTCGGAAAGAGCCGACAGTATTGGGCTCAAGTTGTGTTGTGAGTCATAGCCGGAAACATAAAGGTAGGAATAGAGGAGCGTTTAGAGCTTAAAGTGACAAGATGGTGTTTCTTGTTTTCTTTGGGGTTCAGTCATTTGATCCTGAAGAATTTCACATGATCCCTCTCCTTTATTAGTACATCCAAGACAGTGTCGTGCACATTTAGTGAGCTCTCATTGTTCTTTCTTTCAGCATGCATACTTGTTCACATGTTATACCAATTGGTTTTGGGATATAAGTGTTCCTCAGGGTTCAGCGACGGATAGCAGCATTTTTATTTGGTTTATTTCTTAGCCCCTTTATGATCTGATTCGTTTTTTTTTATTGTAGTCTAAAGCCATAGCTCACATCTTTTGAATACATGAGATGGTTATCATGTAATTAATTGAAAATGATTTTAAATGGCTTTATTTAAATAGTATGACGAGCACGTATATATTCATAAGAATGACAATTGAGTTCAGATTTCAAAAACGCAACAAGTCATCATCACAGATATCTCAGTATGGCTACATGTTTGATGGAATAGGTTTTGATCCAATGTGGTTTGTTAAAATGAGATGAGATACAAAAAAAAGCTACTGAGACGTCCCTGGTAACATTCTCCCTGTGTTTTTTTTTGTCACAGTTTAAAGCGGCTTATGGAAAAAGTGTTCAATTTGCTTTTTGGTATAGCCGCCTCAGCTGTATTTTAAAGACATCATTGTGAGCTCCAGAGGACCATGGTTCACACAGCCCCCGGAAAATGAGACGCGCGAGCATTTAAAGACCCCCTCAGGAGCTCAGGCAGGCTCTTAATGATTTCACCTGTACTTTATTTTGCCACAGAAAAGCCTCACAGAACCTGTTCTCTGTTCACAAGCTGACCCTGTTGATATGAATCCGTTGAGAGAGAAATGGTTTATTATTCTATTTGCCATGGGTTATCCATTTCATATTGTTAACTCTAAAGATGTAAACAACACTTCAGAAAAATATGGTTGAAGGACCAATGCACACATCTGGCCTGTGCTACTTGTACTATAATATATTATGTATTTATTTCAAAGTGGACCATGCATACAAATACATTCATCTCAGAAAAGAGAACATATGAATTATGCCAGATTATAGCTAACGGCTCATTTCCATCTGCAGTTCTCAGGCAGGTACATAACAATCAATACACTTAGGAGTGGTTGTTTTTAACATTGTAATACAAATGGAAGCAGAACATATGGGAACCAGTTGCATGTGCTTTGCTCTTTACCCTTGCTGATACAAGGTTTAGTGTTGTGTTATAAACATGAGCAATGTCTTTACGACCACCCTGTGGCTCAGGTGGGGCGTGGCACTATAAGCATGTTGTGTTTTTAATATTTAATACATATTATGCAATATATGGTATATCAGACGATCATTGATTCTCACAGCTCAGATAGGACTTCAATACATCTGTTTTGTTGTCACATACTTAACTAATATCCTTTCAAGCCCCCTCAAGTCAGTCAGGTTTACAACCATGGAAACATGTTCTCTCCGACTGTTAGAATATTTCAATCTGTTTCTCCAATATCATTGTTCATGACTTTGTCTGGTCTGCATTTGGAGTAAAGATCTTTTTAAAGATAATCATGAGGATTTTTTTTTTAAATGAGCTGATTCGTCTCGCAAAACAACTATATCTGACCTAAAGGTTTTTAGTCTAGTGCCTCCTGGTTATGAAGTATTTTTGGTTTATTTTTGGAGGTTTTGAGATGTATTGTTTTGAAGTTACCAATTCAATAAAACAACGTTTGATGTTTTTTTTTTGTGCATTTGGTAAACTCAATACACTAAGGATAATCCTCAGACCTTCATGCCAACCATCTTTTATTTAGATTTTTCCTTTTTATTAATTGAAATATGACGGCCTACTAACTAAGTATTTATGCACAGCAGGAGGCATGGGAGGAATACTAAAAGGAAAGTGATCTTCTATGCAAGGGTGATTTGTAACTGCATTTTTGCTCCATATGTCACAATGAATGGTCTCTCTCTTCACGTGATGGAACATGTAAGGAAAGATCTGTTAACGTGTATTTAATTGCTTTAATGTGACCATTAGATTGGCGCCTAGGAAATGTGTTGCGTTTCATATTGAATGTGCACAGAGGAATGTATACGTTTGGCTGCATTATTTTGAAGCATGCAGCGCCAGGATTCCTATAGTCGACCATTTACAAGGTGAAATGAAAACCCTTCGGATGGCTGTCTCAAGTGCTAGAAATCACTTAAGTGTAATGCTCTGTACCGCGCATCATACTGTGAGGCCGTTCATGACTCTGCCTCGGATTTGTTTTGGTCTGACTCAAACAATAAAGGGGTAGCCAGGAGCGGTACTCTTCATCTGAGAGGGGGCAACTTGGTGACATGTAGACAGAGGCGGCGACATTTCAGTTACAGATTAGCCAAAGGTGGTCGGACTCGGTATAGGAGCAATAGGGAAGGCAACAAAAAGTGTATGGATGTCAGACATGGGGACGTTGTTTCATAGTTCATTGTGTTACAAGTGTGGATTGAATTCTGTATTTTTAAGAGTCGGTTTTAATTGCAAAACAGAAAATCAATAATTGTGCCACCAGTCTATGAGATAATGGATAAGCAAGGCCAGTGCAGGTTAATAAACATTGTATGAATTGCTCTAAGAAATGCATAGATATCTTGTAGCATAGCTTTGAGATCATTTGATTTCCTTACTGATCGGCAACCTTCAACGGAATGATGACAACATGGTTGTTCTATAATGTTCGTATTGCTTTACAATAAGCAATATCAAAATGAATGTTTCTTAACAAGTCGTATTTCAAAACCACGAGGTAAAGAAGTTTTCCAGTTGTTAATGGGATTTAGCATGCGTTTACTTTGCCTATAGTTGAGATGATTAATGATTATTTGATTTGTTGTGCGACAGTAAAATAACACCAACTATTTGAATAATCAATCCTAAAGGAAGCTTAACTGCTTTTCTCTGTTGTTCATGGTACATTAAATGTGTTTGGAGCTATTTGCAGATCTCACCTTGGGCTGTGAGAAACTGTGATGTCTTTTTAATAGTCAAAGATAAATGGTAAAGGTTATTGTCAGATTAAAACATTATTAAGATCATTGTTGGTTGTAGCCCTTCATTTTCTATTATGTGGCGCATCTATAGTTACGTTGGAAAATATATTGATGTATAATCAACACATCAATCATAGCTTTACCTTGAACTCGGCTTGAAAACCTTTTTTTCTCTGCAGATATTTACCTTTTTAGAATGAATGAATCCGTCTGAATTGTTTATTGTTTTTAACGGTTTGGTAATTACATCATAAGCCTTCATGCTGGGTACTTGCCAAAGAACTCAGTACATCTGATAGGCTTGCAATCTGCCACCAGAATGAACCATTTGGCTAGGTAGCTTTTTATTGAATCACGCTCGAGGCTCATTTTGGTTTTTCTGTCACAATCACAAGCACATAATCCATTTCTCTGTGATCAAGTTTTCTCTTAAGTGCAATTTAATTTGCCAGGGATTTTATACCTCACTCTAATAACACTTTTACGAATCGATCTTGATTATCTTCAAGACTGAGTGGAAAATCAGCCTCATGCCTTTTTATGGATTGCTCAAGCCAATAATGCAATATCCTGTTTTCTGAATTATTATTCAGCCCTACGGTCCAGTAGATATCAGATGTGGAGATCTTGCCTGTGCATCCACATGAGTGAATTGAGTGAATTGAGTGAATTGGTCATGCAAGTTGCCAGTCTGCTCCTTTAGCCTCGAACACTATTCCCATCTCTCTTGAAGCTTTCAATTATTAAACCGTTGTTGATACAAAGGTTTAACTCCGCCTTTACCCATGTGTCTTCTTAACCCCTCACATCATGACACCCAACTCTTGGCTAATGGCAAGAAACACTCTGTGGCAGCTCAGATCTCAGACTATTAAATGAACAATTGGAGAAAACTGACTTTGAGCAGTGTGACATTTTAAAAGACATTTCTGTCAGAGAATATCTATGAGAGTGAAATGAGGGGAACATGCTGTTGGCACTTTGAGCCGTTGTATTAATGTGCTTCTGCCATTTCAGTGCGTCCATCTTGGTGCCCCATTAAGAATATTACAACATCTGCTTCTGTAGAATTCATACCCACACTATTGAAATTATGTGTTCAAATATCTGCCGTGGTGACCAAACTTTTAAGTGTGCGCCCTGGTGCTATTTGCTTTTTATGCCAATGGACACGGCTACAGCAAACATTTTGTTCTTGGGGGTTTTCCTCCCGTTGTCATGAACACTATATCTCATTAACGCCCTGAGGAAATCTCTCAAAAGATTTGGCACAATCGTTCACTTGGACTTAATTATGATGATCTAATTTGGTTGCCTAAGGTTACAAAAAACCCAAAAATACACTTTTGGCTATAACTCAATAATTCATATGCACATTTTTACACCGTAATATCTAATAATGACATGATAAAGCAAAGTCATTTTGGACACACATGGATGTACACTTGACTGGTTGGTAGGGCTGTACCCGAATATTCGAATATCCGAAAATTCGTTCGTTGGAGTACTATTCGGGTTTCAATTTCGTTATTCAGATATTCGTTTTGTTTGTTTTTGATTTTTTTCCCTTTTTTTTCTCAAATTAAATTGATTGAAATCTCCAATATCAACGTAAGAGCTTGTTCGGGGGGTGCTAACACTTAACCATAAACGTTATAGTTTACTTTCTCCGTCTTTATATGTAGATATTACTTTTCTCCGTTAATCTCCGTCACATTGTTTCCAAAGCAACAACAACTTCCTGTCAACAGCGCTACCTCTCCTTCAAAATAAAAGCATGTCCATAAATAGGAAGCCAAGCCAAATTACACTTAAGACATAGGCTATACAACTGCAACGAAAGTAACAAACACAATGCGATATCCTTTTCAATTTCAAAGAACACAAATTGGGTTAATATCTATAAAACAACAATACTGTAGAACAACAATCAGCAACAGGCAGTCCGGATCCGGACCCAGACGCCGACCTATACGGACCCGGACCTATAATCAATACATTAATAGGGGATTTCAATTTTGACGGGGCGATTC
>NW_011344300.1:38686-58059 GCF_000735185.1 Notothenia coriiceps
CGCGGGCCGAAAATATTCGCTGCTGATTACTGCCGAATATCCGGAGCCCGAAAAATGGTATTCGGGACAGCCCTACTGGTTGGTGCAGGCATACAACCGCTAGGCAGCCATTCTTTATAAATATATATATATATTTTATTTTTGACTGCAATGGATGCATTTGCAAAATGAGTCATGTTATGTTCCAACAGCCAAAGGTAGAGGTACAAGCAGTGCACAAGCTTTTCACACTGCATCCCTCTCATATTGAAGTTTAGTGCTGTGGCCGCAAGTAACCTGGTTCCAACACTTATTGCCTTGCCAGTTATTGTTAGTGTTGCAGCTTTGCTTTTGCACTCTGACATGACCATAAATCAGCATCAAAACCCCACAGATCAAATGTAAGGCCTGGGCCAACATCAAAGTGCACTTATTTATCATATTTAGTGTGATCTTATATATCATTCCTGTGTCTTCACGCTTCATTCGCCTGTCAGCTTTAAAGTAAATCTGGGTTGGGCCGTGTTTGTGTCTTGTGCGTATTCCTCTGGGTCTTCTAATAAAGGAGCCCTAGCTTGTACGTCCCCCCTCGCCCCATCACATAAAAGCCCTGTCAAGCGGGCTCCACCTGGAAAGAATACTAAGGCGCTGCGGTCGTTTCTGAATCTCATGAAACCATCCATTCCGGTTTCTAGATTAAATCAGCCCTTTAGTCGGTGCAGAGCAAATGGAGGTATGAAAGTACCCCCCCTACATAAAAGATGCTTTTCACACATTCATTACCTCAATTGAGCTGCTTTCAATGTTCCCTCTAAAGCCAGGCTTCAGGGCTGTATGCATCAAGCTTGCTGTTGCTTTTTTGTTAACCTTAAATGGAGCTTTAAAAAAGGATAGCATCACTTGCTTTGTTCCATTACCATGATTGCTTTTAAAAAGCCCGACCACAGCGGTGCATCGGCTCAGTTTAACTGCAGGTATGCCTCCATCCATTCTGACAATCAAACGGCATCTGGTATTTCCACATAACTGGATTAAAAACATATTTCTATATTGACACCTATTGGTGACCTATATCATGTAAAACAGCATGTAAATGATGCTAGGCCTAATTGCTACAGCTGCAAGGACAATCTATTCTCACATTTGTAGTTCCCTTTAGGTCATTGGGCATGCTATGAAACAATCATATTTTTCCTGCTGGGCTGTTAAATCATGAAAGGCATTGTCCTCTTTTGCTGTTTCACTTGCCAGCTAGAGTTTTATAGGAGTACACTCCCCACAAACATACTGCTGTTTGCCAAAGTGTCTGGCAGGGGACCCCAGCTCCAACCAGGATATGGCATTGAGTCGATTTTTGCGTCTCCTTCTTGTGTTGTTTCACTCTTTTTCTTTTTTTTCAAAAGTACTGTTCTCTGTAGGATTTGCAGCACTGCAGTGTTGATCTGTAATAACTTACCCATACAAACAACAAATACTTATAAAGTGTCCCTTCTTATGACCTTGTAATCATTTGAATTATACAAGAAATGTTTTCAAAACTAATAGAAAAAGATCAATAAATCCCTATTACTGCAAGGCGTGTCTATAATTTCACCCATCTCTATTACTATGCTGATTCCACTCTGTTGGCTTCAGAACAGATATCACTCACATTTAAATTCATCTTTCAGATCTGTGTTCATAGTCATTCCACTAAGACTCATCCTAATTCATTTGTCTGTTATCAGGAGACTTCATCTAGTACAGTTGGTATGAGATGGAACATCCGGCAGAATGAGGAGTGGACTTCCATCGAGCATAATCTCCTCATTAACACTGCTGCTTTTTTATTTGTTCTAATTATTTATTAATCAGCGTGTCTCCTCTTTATTTCTCTTGTTTTGTTTCCATTTCCTCCATGTGTTCATGTTGTTGGTCTCTGTAGGACACAGCTGCAGCTGCTTACATTGGCTGAAGAGCAATGTGCGTGTGTTATTGTGTGCGTGTGTGTGGGTGTGTGTACGTGAGAGGAGATAGGGTGCATGTTTTTGTGTCTGGTTTGTGAACCAGGGTTTTTACTTGGGCTCACATTTCAGACGTTGTGCTGCAGTCGAGCTTTTCATTGATTCTGTTTTTCTCATGCCGAATACTAAAGTTTCTGATTTCACTGATAGCCTCCATTCAGGAAAACAGGAGGGTATTCCCTAAGTGTAAAGTTCAAACATCAGCTTCCATTTACCTCTTCAACCCCTCTGTTGGGTGAGAATACTGACTGAATCCTAAACTATCAAGTTTTCAAAGTTGGTCCTGTATTGCTCAAAGAAGGACACCTTTACTGATAACTGTGTGTCTTTGTGTTGGCAGGTCACAATCCATTATCTGCGGTTAGTCAAAAGGTTGTGATATATTTTCCATAAAGGGGATCAGATGTCAGTCAGCTTTAACAATTGAAAGGCTCTGTCACAACAGGATAAGATATACTGAAAGTAGATATATGATGTTTACTGCTGAGCTGGAAAACGTTCCAATTCATAGAGAAAATAATAAGAATAAATAGGAAACACAATCTGCGGGTTTTGCTTGTTTCTGTTTGTGGTAACACTGTCTGTAGGAGCTGTGTTTTAAAATGTCATATCAAAAAATAAAACGTGGGATGTAAGTGGCATATTTATAAAATATTTTATATTTTATATTTATTTTGTTTAAAAGTATAATAAATACTTACCACCATACTCTCACTCCGTTAAAGGCACATCTTCTACATTTATAAACAGACTACAGGCCAGTAACAATAGGGTATTTCATGTACAGTGTTTACCTTCTGGTACTATTTCTCTTTTGAGAACACAGGCAAACATTTAAGCCCTAGTTTGACTTCTTTAGTGATTTGAGAATAACAAACCCCGCTTTTTTCCATGATCAAATTGAGGTCATCTTTGAACCCCCACAGTGCCCAGCAGTCATATTAGTGCAGCAGAAGATCAAAAAGACCTACCATGCATACCTGCATATAGACTTCCCCTGAATAGAGATGAGGGATACAGTACTTTATCATCTTTTGCCATGAAACAGTTTTATTAATTAAGCAATGTGATCAAAAATTGCGACCATAAAGGCTCGGTATCTCTTCCCAAAGAAAGATGAAATTGGCACATTTTGGAATATATGTTTTAAGGGCTTCAAGCCTTTAGGAGTTTGTCGAAATAAATGTAAGAACAAGAACTGTTGAGTGACATACTTAAAGTGGAACTATCATGCTATTTTTAGGCAATAGCATAGGTCTCAGATATATAAAACAATATAAAAAAACATGTCTATTTAGTGTTTTCTTCAAATTACCAAACAGATCACCCATTCTAGCCATGCCTCATATCCCTCTATTTCACTTCCTGTTTCAAAAGTGCTGATTTTGGATATAAAGGTTTAAAAAAAAAAGAGAGAAGGTTTTATTTTCTGACGCTGCGTGAGTTCCCCGACACACCGGGGACACATCTTTATGTATAAAAGACATCAAAAAGTGCATTTTGCACGATAGGTCCCCTTTAATATAACCGAGACCTTGTGATTCACATGACCCGCATCAACACAAAGGACAACCTTATAATTGATATTAACAGGATCTCCTGACTTAATTAGATGTAGATTTAAAGAATTAGCTTATATAACCATGACCATAGGCTTTGGATTGTACCACCGGATCTAAACAGTGTTTTTTATCAGTGTTATTTTCATCACTCTGTTCTTACTGTTATTTAAATGTGTATACACAGCCTCGTCATTCAACTAGCATGTAGCTGCAATACCAGGAGGTTAAATGACATTGAAAACGCAATTTGAAGCTTTGAATGTGAACGGTTTCATTAAACGTCCTCTAACCTAAGAGGTGGATGTCATGATTTGACTTTGGTTAGGGTTGATAATACTGGTTCTCCTAATAAAGTAAAGTGATAATAAGCTAATCAAAAATACGCTTGAATTTTTATACACGAGACTCAACTTACAAAAACCTGCAATGCTGTGTTTCTTTTGCGACACTTGCAACTGTGATGTTATCGCCTGGTTGGCAGCTTGCCTGTCTGTAGGAAATGTACAAAAGTCTGTTAGCAATATCATTTCATCTTTGAGGCTGCTCTGTGATCACTCATAGAGCCATCCAGCAGAAAGAGATGTATCCAGAATTCAAAAGATAATTGCAGATTTTACAAGGCGTAACAGGAAGGAGCAAGATGTAATGAATCACTGCTCCTGGTAAAATTACTTTTATAATGAGTTACCACTAGTATAGAGAAGAGACCTCATAGGGAATCAGAAGCAGGTTGACAAGAGTCATTCTGTTGTGTGAACAATATTTTACGAATAAGTTAATGATTGGTGTGTAGTCTCAAACCAACATAGTAGCTTTTAAGATTGGAATGGTTCTCCATTTCTGGCCAAAGCTTATTTTCTGTCCCGTAGGAAAGAAGTGAAGGACAGAGGGGGTTGCTGATAAAGGAAAGATGAGTGGAAAGGAACACTGAAAAGATCAATTGATGCACTTGGATCTTCGGTGCAGGTTCTTAGTGTGCAGGAGAAAGTACATGAAAGGATTCAGTAGCACCCATTTGAAGTGTGCCTCACTCTGTCTCCCATTTGTCATCTCCCTGGAGTGCATCAGTGGTGACAAGACCTTCTGAAAGCCAGAGGGAAAGGAAGGCACTTGTTTGAATTGGTTTGCATGAGTGCCACACAGGAAGTTAAGAAGGGACCCAAAAAGAGACAAAATCAAGAGTAAGAAAGTTGAGAGGCACTTGGAGAGAGGTGGAGAGAGGCTCTCAGTCCTCAGGGACGACGTGACCATGGTTAACTACAGAGCATCTCACCAAACCTCATCCCTGCCAAACACTGGAGCTGCAGCCCGGCTCCACAATGGCTCCCTGTCAGTTCAAGCAATGGGATCAAAGTGAGATCGCTCAGCGGCAAATTAAGAATTGGCCCTCAGGTTCCTGAAGCTTGAATTACAAGTAAACCTTTCTGAGTTCACAGGTGCATTCAGCCAGTGTTCTCTGTAGCTGCCGCAGACACACAAACAGCCATACGGACCAAATTAATAATAAAAGTGTTTTGTACCAGAGCTGCAACACGCCAGCTGTTGGATTTATGATTTGCCAGGGGATGGGAAATGGGATCTCGGTCCTTTTTGGGGATTAAATCTATCAGTTTCATGACTCTGGGGTAAACCTTTTGAGGCAGTGAAGAACTGCAGGAATGCATGGTTACAATTGTACCATACAAAGACAGAGTCAATAGGAATAAAGGAGTCCATTGCCACACATTTGGGGCTCTTTTGTGTCAGTTATTAGATAGTCAACAGCCATTTCACTATTTACCCCCGTTTGTTCTGAACATTTACTACAATAATGGTATTTATTTGACAAAGCATCTTCTGATTGTTTTAAATAACATTGTAATTGCACAGCCACGATACAATTATAAATGAATAATATCACTTTGATCATTGTAAGCTTTTTGCTGCAAACTAAAGTTCCTGGACACAAATTATGTGGAATGTTTTTTGACAATTTGCTTAGCTGAGGCTGTAGATGCTCTAAAGCTCAACATCATCCCTAAATCCCCTCAAATGCCACTTTGAGATATTCCTGGCTCACGCAACAACCACCCTTACCCCTTGATTCCACCGGGTCCGTCTGCGCCACGGTTTTGGTCCGACCTCCTCCAGCGTCATAACCCACCGGGCGCATCTTGCATGCCGGCTCGCAGTTTTTGTTGATTTGGGCATATTTCCTGGACAGGCTACTTTGTACAGACAAAGTTAATAATAATTGTAATATCTCAGTTATAAACGACATGAATCAAAGATGTGTTGCTGTATTTTACTGAGAAAAAAAATGCATTCATCATCAAAATGATTCTATATATATAATTTACACAGTGCCTGTAAACCGGAGGAGAACGCTGGCATTCCTCCTCCTACTTGAAAGACTACGGAGGGATAGGGTCTGCTAAATTAGTTTATTTTGGGGATTGACTGGATGCTCTGACCGGTCCACTTCCTGCCTGGCGCTATGCAACGCCTCGCGTCAAAAATAGACTTGCATCCTATTTTTAGCAGAGCCCACACTTTAATTATGCAAAGAAACGTGTCTTTCTATTGTTGAATACGTACATCAGTCTTGTGTATTGTTTTCGTCGGGCCAAAAGGAGAAAATGGGAGCGTCTTTAAGGATCTTTCTCTCTAAAGGTTTAGTGATTGGACCGCTCAGTCCTCAGACTCTTTTCCACACTTGGAAAATCCCATATCTAGCTCGGGAGCAGCCAACCGGGCTTAGTGCTTATTTGTTTTATGGCCGGCTTGTGCGAGCTGTGGGAGATGGACTCCTGTGTTTGTATTGAAGGCATTAGTCAGCCAGCCATGATGGGTCAGATACATGGGCACAGGCCAAGGTTTGTCAGGGCTCAGGTGTTCACCTAAATACATACAGCCGGAAAGATGGATACATTATTTATGTCTTTCTACATATGTGAGAAACAGTTGCACACATGATGAGGTAAAAGAGAACAAGCATAGCTCTGCACTAACATATGTTTTACTAGTAAAGATACTGAAGATTACAGCTTGGTATTGTTTACACACAGGGTTCGATGGCTTTAATTCACAAAGTGCTTTGACAGCATTCAGATAATTGATACACAAACAACTTGACAAGTGGGAGGAATTCGTTTTGGAAAAATAATTAGAAAAAGTAGGGGAGGTAAGAGAATGCAATGATGGATGAGACAGCTTAGCGTAAAAACAGGAAACGGATATGTTGTGAATATGCTTGAGAGAAAGAGGTGTGTGTTTTTCACAGAGAGGTTGCAGCTAGCAGGAGGAGGTTGTGAGGGCAGAGAGAGAATTGGAAGAATAAGACAGAGGATGCTATTACACATCCACAGTTAATCTTGGGAGAGCCGTTACACATAGAGTAATGCAGCCTCCATTTGAGCCAAGTGGGTCATGGGAAAAGCGAGACATGGATCTGCCTGATGGTTCACGGTGAAGGGAAACCCGGGAGCTACAGCTCACAAGAAGCAAAAAATTCTGCTGCCTTAACAACCTCCAACACGGGCCTCTTCCCTCCACTTATGGTGTTTATGGGCTAGCAGGAAGAGGACTTGTCCACACCACTTAGGTGTGAACTCAGACTGGTGTTCCCAGGAGAGCTCTGTGGCCAAGAGATGCTCGACAAACACTTGTGTTCACGTGGCAGAGATGGACTAAGGGGGCACTTTAGGAAAAAGTAGGATATTCTTGACCTGACTTCCCCACATAGTCCACATTACGTAAAACTTTTGTTCAAAGTTAACCGTGTCCAACCGTTATGCACTTTTTTCACAATTACGATGTATCCTGTCTGGCAATGTTGCTACTAACCTTCATGCCTTCACATCGCATTAGGACTGTAAACAGTACAGAGATGTATGTTTAGATTTTGCAGTTCGCCTCCCAAGGACTTATCCGTTATGCATTAGTGAGTGTAGCAGCTTTTTGTGATGATAGAAAGCATTTGTTTCATCTTCTTACATTCTTATTCTTCCCATCTAAGTTAAGAAATACACTTCTTAAAATGACATAAATATTGGATTTTATGATGGTTTCAAATGAGTTTTCTACGTTATGTTGAATGGCAGTCCTAAGCAGTTTGCTCATCATACTGCTGTGACTAGCATTGATGATTGACAGGTAGGCCCTTTATTATACACGGTTACCATAGCTAATCCCTTTGTCTAGCGTATCATTGTTTGCGGCTCCAGGTTATTAAATGTGCATGGTGTCATATTATTCAATCTAAATGAGTCATTGATGTAATCTGGACCAGCCTGGCTGGGAATGCACAGAGGGGTCTCCTGCTACATAAGAGTAATACTGCATTTAAAGGTGACCTATCATGCAAAATGCACTTTTGTACGTCTTTTATAAAAGAATATGTGTCCCCGGTGTTCCAGGGAACTCACCAAGTGTCAGAAAACACAACCCTCTCTCTTTTCCTCCATACCCAAATCTCTAAAAATGGGGCTGCAACGGATCTGATACAGACTGATCCAGATTTGAAAATTCTCTGACTTCAGGAACGAGGAGCTCCGCCTATGGCTATTGGGACAATTCCACCAATCAGGAGGAGACAGCCACGGACATTGCCGTTGGAAAGCGCTGGAGACGCTGTAGTACATATGCCAGGCCTGTAGATGGTGCTGTTCTCACAGAATCAGCCCATGCAAAGACAGTGTTAAATTGAGCGAAATGAGGAATGGCTAAAATGCATGATCTGTTTGGTATTTTGAAAAATAAAAAGTATAAATATGCCTTATATAGGTATGGTCCTACACTATATTATTCAAATATAGCATGATAGGTCCACTTTAAGACTCAGACACTAGGGCCACTCAGGTTTATCCACAGCTCCCTCACTATGTTCGTCCACGGTGAAAACAGCGAAAGATGCGCTTGCCTAAAGCCCCTTGGTTTTCTAACCCCTCCTCCATGCCACCGCCACAGGTAGAATCACATTTTGGTGGGAAGCACTGCAGCCTTGTACATGGTTTAACGCATGAACACTTGAAGTGAGACGATCCCAGAACACTTTGTCAAGAAGGCAGTGGCAGAAAGACAGCTGTTTAACTTTTGTCTGCACCCAAGCATGATATGATTGTATTATCAACATGCAACACGTCTTTCTGTTAGAAGAAGTCAAAATAGATTTTCAAACTGTTTTTTCATTGCTTCCGTGTTTAAGGTGCTTGTCAACATCTCACAATCATCTACATTGATATTCAACTATTTTAAAAACGTAGCTTACACTGACTGTCCTCATTCAGTGACTTTTGTTACAATCTCTAAATCATCTGAATTAAATTCCTTACCACATACTAAAGCAAAAAAAAAATTGCCAGTGATTATAGTGATTGCGTATGACCATGGTGGTTGAATTAATCCATGTCATCACCATTTTAATATCATTTCAGTATAATACTGCAGCTAAATATTTGATGATTTGGTTTTTTAAAGAATAATTGTAAGATTAATCAATAAAAAAGTGAGATGAGGCCCTAATAACCCAGTAATATTATGAATTGCATAAATGACTCTAATGGCTAATTCGCTATTTCTATAAAAATATTTGTGTGGGTTTCTGTTTGTTGCCATGGATACTTGGCATCTAGCCTGCTCTTCTCTGCCAACAGCCCTGTGTGTCCAAAAAAAACTAAACCTTTCTACTATTTTAGTGGAAAAGGGGGATAAAACAGGCAGAAAGGCAACTGCAGCTTCTCTCCAGTTACCATGGCTTTCTGAGCAACAGATTTCTCGGCACCACTGAAGAAGAAATTCCTTCAGTAGGCAGGAAGGCTGATTTGAAAAAAAGGAGGAAGGGATTACTGGAAGCCTTAATTAGGAAGGTGGGGTTTTCCTTGCCTTAATCACATCTTGGGAAGTGGGGGGCGTGGGAAGATGTGAGCAAGCTAAAGGTGGAGGCGTGGTCACCTGCTCTGTAGCTGCAGCTCACGCTGTCTTTGAGGAGGTAATTGAGTCAGGCAGCTGTTGACGTGCTCTTAATTGCATGTTTGACATTGTATGAGACTCGAAGGGAATCCCTGGCGATGCTTGAGTGAGTACGATAATGGCTCGAGGAAGAGAAAAGAGTGACTTGAGATTAAAACAGGAGGAGGGGGGCGCAGACGGCTACTGCATGTTTGTGTAGGAATCAATTTGCACCCAAATTGCTTGTGTGCACTATTTCGAAACATGCACATTTGCGTTATTTGCAACGACGGTGTTTGTGTTTCCCTGACAAACGCGCTGACTTCTTTGTGTTACGTACAGCATTTATGGAGCAGAATCAGCTCGCCATTAGGGACGATTGTGTCAGGGCTTAACCTTCTCATTTCTTTTGTCCATGCTCCCTTGCATCTCATGAAGCACAACATACATGTGAACAAAGCCACCGCATACAGAGCATTCTAGTCATCTAACATCAGCCGCCCATCCCAAATGTGTTAATATCACATTTAAATGCGCATTTTGCTGAGGGCAACACTCACTCACAGATGCTACAGAGATGGCATTACAGAGGAGGCGTGAAACCCTCCCTGGTGTAAAGACAGCACCATCATCAGAAAGAAGAGACACCAGAACACAAACGGCAACCTGCAACATTGCACTCATCTTATCACTCACCGACACTCTAGATAGAATGCGTGCACAGACCTTTTTTTTTAAGCTCAGAATAAAAAGACATATCAGACACACGACCCACAGAAGCTGTATCTGCACGACTTGGGATGTTCAATACACCGCACGTATTACACGTTAACTAGAATCCCCAACAAAGTAAATACAGCATATGGAAACCATCCCTCCGCATGCATTCGTTGGCACTAGTATACACACATTAATTGCCGCTTTGGTGTTTGCAAAATATGTGTTGTTCCATCAATAAAGTCAGACAGGCTGAGTTGGGATTATGAATATTTATGAGTATGTTTCCAGGGCGATGTTGCATAACTCGGAAGCTGTTTTATTTTGGTCTCTGTTTGGCCCACATTCAGAGTCATGAATGATACGAATTAATAAAAATGAATGGCACATGCTGTTGTTTGAGGGACAAAATTAGTCGTTGAAACATGTGTCTGTTTCCTGGTCGTCTCGCTCATTCACTTCTCATCGACTCAATGTCACAGTCCTCAGTCGGTTGGCTCATGGCTCCGCTTTCACATTGTGTTCTCGTTAATTCTTGCATGAATCCTACAACAATATTTTTTTTTTTTGAGGTCGGCTCACATACTGTGATACAAGCATGCTGGGAAAGGATCGCCCCATTTAGATCTGACCCCTAGGAAAGCGACAATGTGGGCAAATGGATGCTTGATCATGCTGATCACGCCATCAACCCTTTCCAGGTTTCCTCCTGCGTAGCCATATTTTCACCCAATTTATTAATCTCTTTCTTGCATTATATGTCTCTCCACATTAACTCTATATGTAGTTATTTTCCCCACTTGTTTCTGTTTGGTACCTTGGTGTCTCACTCACGCATGAACGCTAGTGTGTTTGTTCTCCTCCATTTTGTGTGTATACACCCGTGTTCACCGAATTTCTAAATCCGCCCCCCTGTGCCTATAGTTCAAAGTCACAAGTCCCTAATAATCATGTTTTGCTTGTATATTACAGTTTTGTAATGCATTTCTTAAAGCAGCTAATCAGTTGCAAGCGCCAAGTCTCTCAACGCCACCAGCTGTGCGCATGCATGAAATGACCGTTTACTTTCACTTCAATCATCATGGGGCATTGGGCCTCTGTTATTCCACCAAACGCCCTCCCCGCCTGAAACACTTAAAAGGTGGGCTCTAATAAAGTTGGCTGCAGCTTGCAGCATTATAGTCTCATCATACCAGAGCTACCAATAAAGACATCTGCTCCACCTTTTTCCTGATCAGCTTTAACGTTAGACAATGTATGGATGTGCGCGAGTGCATGTAAAACACAGGAAAATAAAAGTTTAAATACAAACCAAAATCCACAAGGGCTAAGAGCAGGATGAATTTATGGATGGGTATCGTTAGGATTTTATCGATACCGGTACCTGTACTGCTTATCGGTATCGGTATTTTTCGATACTCTTATCGATACTTTTCAATAATTTGGTGTTAATAAACTATAAAAAGACAAGGCGATGTGCCTGCAAGACTGCACCCAGGTAAATAAAACATATTACCCGTGCGCAGCAGCTAACCTGCCTGCGAGCCTTCGCTCAGGTCACATTTACACACGGCGAGGCTGATACCCGCTAGCACTATTAGCACTAGCAGTATCGCTAGCACCGTTTTAGATTCAATGAGTGTCTCGGTTGAAAATGCTTCATTAAGTTGCTTGTGTCACCCCCTTTACAAGCAACTAATTGAGTACATAGATTGCACCTTGCACTATCGCCACTACATTTTTTTAAAGTGCACCCAGACCTTGGATCGCTTCGCTCTGTCCGCCATGCCTGCGGAGAGTCTCTCAACAATAATAAGAGCGCTGTTGAGAGAGATGAGGAGTGGCATTTACAGTGGCCAATCAGAGGGGTCTCAAACCGGATACATCACACGTGATGAGGGTTCCCAACCAACCAGAATGGTTTAAAGTTAAACTAAGGAAGTAGACGTAACAGATATACCGATAGCAGCACCGTTTGTCCAGCGGCTTAACGGTATACCGATACCGTCCAATCAGGTACCGGTATTGACTTAGTACCGGTTCTCGGTACCCATCCCTAAGGATGATACAACAGCACACTTCTTAAGAAACAAATAAGACTTAATCAGCAGTTTAGACAATCTCTTTTTGCTCCACAGACGCCATAGTTAGCCATAAACAAACATAATATAACATTTTAAATACACTGGCATAGTTTTTAAGCATTTTTACACACGCTGAAAACCATATTTGGTTATCGGGTCTAAATGCTAGTCAAAAAAGTATTTAATATATCATTTCATTTTGACTTCTAACAACCCACACTGCTGTTCTCTTGGCAGACGACAGATTCACATATGCAGGCGTGTCAAAGGGTACAGCCTGAGTAAAACACACACAGCATTGTTTCCTGGAGCTGTGTGTCTCTGTGGAGGATTGCAGCTGAGTCCACACGGATCACAGCAGGTCGCTGGTTCCTCACACATTTCCTGTGTTTATCACACGGAAGATGATTAATAAACACACTCACATGTTTGCAGTCAGGTGACGCACGCAGTTCAATTCAAGATATCTCATATATCTATTGTAACTGACATATAAAACATTGAAACACTGTTGAGTTGTGAGGGAAACAGTGGCACAAACTGTTGCACATATTCATCCTTAATATGTCATATAACCATTTGAACTATGGCAACTTAAGCAGTTCAACCGGGTTGATAAAAACGTATGGGACTGACTTGTGTCCCTTGTTACATTCTTCTCTATTCCATTCCTTTCATGTAATGTTTTATAGTTTAGTATGTTGCCTCGTGCAAGACATTCAAACGTTTTACACTTTTACACGTTTTACTCCTAAGCTGCCTGAAGGGGATTAATACAGAGGAAATGACCTTAAAATTTAAAGATGAATGGTTATAGAACAGCTGACACAGTGTTTGGTTTGGCTATGATTGTATTTGTGTAAACCCACATAACACCATGCAAGATGATTTTTAAATCTCCCTTTAGTTACAGCAGAAGAACAGTACCGTGTCATTGTCCTCCTGTCACCATTGCTCCAGCATCCTGCTGTTTTTGTTTTTCATTACCGACCCATGTCCTCATGGGGTAGAGTAGTTATAGCACCCTGGGGCTTGTTACCACCAAAGATGATGTTCTCATTCTAGCACCGCTTGACTTCTCCTTGTGTTCCTCTGCACCTGCCCTCCTTCCTGGAGCAGATGTAATTGCAGCGTGGTGGAGACTTCAGAGACTTTTTTTGGGTGTGATTTTGTCTTGTTTTCTGCAGCTGTTAATTGCAGAGGATGAGAAACCAGTTTTTTTGGTAAACACTCTAAAATGGTATCACATTTGATATTCTATAGATCTTAAGTGTCACAAACTGGGCAGAGGTGTTATTTCACACGGCAAACACATCCTTATTTTCATCTTCAACACAGTCTATCATCTATTTCCCAGAGGTTCAGTGTTTCGTCTGAAAGTTCATTATTAATTAATTAGAAAAAGAGTAAGGCTCGGGGAACACTAGCATCTAGCTTTTGGGCACAAAGAATGTGAAAAATAATAACAATAGAAAATTCACCTTCTGCATTTGACCTACCCCCCCCACACAGGGAGGAGGAGGAGAGCCTGCGGGACAAGATCCGGGCAGACCACGAGCGAGCACTGCAAGAGGCCAAGGAGAAGCTGAGGAAGTCACGTGAAGAGCTGCAGGCTGAGATCCAGACTGAGAAAAACAAAGTAATGGAGGAACTGAAAAAGAAGGATGCGGGGCCGAAACCTTTGCCACCCGTCCCTATGCCAAAAGTGGTGGGTGTCAGCGATGGTGAGCCTGCGGAGCCGGACGTCAAGGAGAAACGAGACAAGATCAGAGAGGTAAGAGGCCCTTTGACCGCTCTTTGGATATCCTAGTAGTAAGTAGCTTCTCTGCCATTTTGACTGGGATGTGCTTCTATGGCAGCATGTTGGATCATGCACACTGAAGCCCATCATGGGATTGTTTTTGGTTTCTTTACTGCTTCTTACTGACGGGGCCAGCGACACACTGAGGGACTCTTATTAGCAGGAGTGCAGCAATTCAACTCTGTGATAAAACTGCACTTAAACTTAGCTGAAATGAATTAAAGCTGAAGCTAAATACTGATTATAATATATTGTATCATTCTCAATAAAAGCAAAGTCCTGTATACTGAACCTATTAGCATATTATCCTCCTTTGGTGTTCTTATCATCAGAGCTCTAGACGTTTTAAATCTGTCAACTCCTTATTTTTAATGATTTTGTTTGATAAAAATATGCATGTTGAGCCAAAGATCTAATGTAGGAAGCTCTATAAATATGACTTTATAATCAGATCAAGTCTGACGTTCTTGCATCAGAGCAGCTCCATACATTAACAAAGGCAACAGTTAGTACCAGAAACAAGGAAACTGACTTAACATCAAATTACAATCCCTGAGGACAATATGTTCAAGACTCAATGAGAACTATTTAAAAAGGTGCCACTAATTGCCATCATTATCCTGTAAACTCTGTGTATATAATCTAACCTGTGACACTTTGTTTGTTGGTGATAGTCTGGCTCACATTACTATATCAGTGCCATCAGCTATCTGTTGACATGTCATTCTTTAAAGCCCATCTCTGGGTAAACACTCGCAGTCTCACAATTTATTCTTTGGTGAAATTTGAACCCCAGCATTTGTGTGGGAGGACCAGTTTCTGATTGACTATACTGTACGTCTGAATACTTTTGTGTTGCTGCTGTCTGTCTCCGCGCCAGCTTTTATTCAAGGCAGCATGGAGCCAGACAGACGGGCCGAGCCTGTGCAGAATGCAGATGGTGCTATCTGTGGTCTCGCTCTCTATAGACACTGAGCCAGCCCCGGCCTGTCTCCCTTTCTCCGCTCCTCTCCCTTCTTTCTCTTCCCCCTGCAGGTTCTCCTACATAATTACCTCATATCGTCTCTCTTGAAACAGCACTTGGAGTCAGAACACTGGCGGTGCAAGGGAGCTGGCCCATTCAGTTCCAAAACCGCCTTTGTCTCTAAATGCCCCTTTTGTGTCCTTCATAAATACCATTCAGAAAGAATGCTATACACTCCCAAATGAGCAGGAAAGTAGCAGCTGTATTGGCTCCAACTCAGCACACCGCAATCCTCTTTTCCTGATTGCCTCGTGGAAGCAAGGAGAAGTCACAGTCACACACCAGCGTACAATTGTGCCTATGACTGGAGCTTGCTCTGTCTCAAAAAGCCTCGCTGCACACAGACAGCACTCGTTTGCCCTGCATTAGTAAAACCCAGGGAGGAGTATCAGCATACATCTTCTTGTCATCATTTATGTTTCATGTAGACGGTAAGTAGTGTAGTGGTAGTTGTGCAGCCAGTGTGTTGCCATGGTACTCTCCAAGGGACTACACCATCTGTCTGACCTGAAGACTGACACTGTCATTCATGCAATCGTTTTTTAGGGATATTTTGGTTCAAAGCTCATCACTGTGAAGGATCAATAATGAATATGTTAACCTTTAAAAGACATGGGCTTGCATGAGGTGAAGAGTGCTGGTTATCAATTTGCTATTTTACACATTTTTAGGTCATTTTCTTATTTCCTTATTTTGGATATTCAGAAACTGACGTGATGCAGGTCTTTCTTCTATGCTAATATCCGACAATAGAATGTCATTAGGGTTAGATGTGCATGCAGATGCACGGATAGTAGCTAAATGAATATCAATAACGAAATGCATTGACTCAGATGAAGCTTCTAAATATCCCTGCTTTTTGAGCGTGTTCTGGTGATAATGATAAGTAGTAATGAGTCTAAATAACCTCATAACGAGACCATTTGAATTAGGGCTGAACGATTCATCGATATTAAATCGAAATCGCAATTTTAAATGATGCAATTATCAAATCGCAAAGCCTGCGATTTTGTTTTGTTTTTTTTAAACGTTTTTTTTGTTTTTTCTTCTTGTGTGTCAGTCATCCACACCAATCAGAAGTGCTGTGCTCCACATGTACCAGTCATTCTTAACCAATCAGAAGTGGCCGATGATAGTGGGTGATTGACAGATTGATCCAATCACCTGCCAAGTATTTTTGAAATACTTTTCCAAATGACTTCCAATGGAGCTTTCCTAGATGGTTTGGTGAAACAAACCATCTGAGTCACGTTAGTAATGCTCCATCACATGTTTCTATGACAGGGTGAATCTTAAACTGAAGCTTGACTTTAAAGCAACCCAACGGAAGTTTCATGTAAGTTTAGTTCTTTCACTCGTAGCTCGTCTGCGGGGGTGCTAGAGACGGGAGCACGTTGATACGACCTTCCTAGCCGGAGATATGGCCGCATTTTACAATGAACTTCCGTTGGGTCGCTTAAAAACAAATATCACAAATCCAATTCCAATATCTGTCAGAAAAATCGCAATTATATCATTTCCCCAAAATCTTGCAATCTTGAATCTCTATTTCAGCGTCTTTGTCGTCTTTATCTGCACTGGGATTTGTGAATAAAATAACAGTTGCTGTGGAGAGAAATCAGGGGAATTGCTCGGATCCAGCAGCGCACTTTGCTGCTCTGTGGACCAGCCACTCAGGCCCTTTGTTCGTCCAAAAATAGAACTGAAACCCCTTTCTATGCCATTAAGATACATATTTTATAGTCTGTTCAGAGCACAAGAAACTACTTTACCAAGCACTTCCATCATTTCACAGCTCTGTGCTCTTTTGCTATTCTACTAATTACCCGACCGACACATTAGCGGCCATTAAACCTCAGTCTGGAGATGGAGAGCGCTTTAGGGCAATAAACGGAAAGAGATGGAATGAATCTAACTATTAACTGTTCCAATAGTATTCACCTGGCACATCATGAAGTATTGCTCGCCCAGAGCTGTTGGAGTTAATGACCACAGTTCACATTCAATAAGGTTTGTTCATCAATAATGTTAAAAAAACACTAGTTAGACGAGGCAATTTGTAGACACGGTTATGCAGGAATCAAAAGAACGTTTCATCGAATGGAAGAAGGTAATGCTCCTTTTGAGTTCGCTCTATTTTCCAATAAAGAATAAACATAATTAACTTAACCACAGTTTTATGTTGTATGCTCTAAGGCTGCACGATATTGAAAAAAACTGACAGTGCGATATTTTTTTCCCCTGCGATATATATTGCAGTTTTTTAAAACTATATTTAACCGGATGAAGGATTTTAGTCACGGACGTCTGGATCTTAACTGGTTGACTCATCATACCTTAAGTCATGATCTAACATGTCATGATAATGCATGTTGCTTCCCCTCAAATAAGGGGGTTCATCTGTGAATGAAGAAGAGAAGAACCTTTTTGTATCAAAAATAGTTCCAGATGGCAGATGTTGCTTTTCTTTTTGGAAGTAAATCTCATTCTTGCCAGTATTGTCCTCCAGTTCCTCGCTCATTTTTTACCGGTGTTTTGATGGTCTGCAAACTAGCGGGGCGGGGCCTGCTGTGATCTGATCAAGAATGATTGTGATTGGTGATTTGCTGTGCATGCAGAGCCTGCATGTAACTCACTCAAGTACCCCTGACATGAGAGCCGCGCGAGTTTTCCTTTTGTAGCAAGCAGCAAAATAATTGTAACATGACGTTTTTGAGTTAATGTACCTACTTAATATCGCACGTCGTAAAAAAATAAAAATAAAAAATGTAATATAAAAAAATGAATAAAATCGCATGTCCCTGTGATGTGATATCGCCGACATGCGGTTATCGCCCATGACACGATTTATGTGTTCAGCCCTAGTATGCACCCGTAATGTATTGAAATCATTACGCTGTTTCAAGTCGGTAGAACAAATATGAAAAAACTCCTCACTTTGGGATGTTAGCCTTTGCAGACTGGTTTACATGCACAAAAACATATATAAGACAACACTACAGGAAAGGAAAGCCAAAACGGGCCCTTGAACTTGCAGCACTGCTTTATTACATTTTAATCTGTCAGTGAATCTCATGTTAATAAACACAGCAACAATGCTTTCTATTCTACTTGAAGATGGAGGAATACAGGAGCAAGTAAATGAACACTTTGCTTGTGTGGAAGCACGGCGCATACATGCCAAACCTGCGGCTTTGTCCTCAGTAGGGCAGACTTAAATAATAAGTTACCCATGGGCAATCACACACAGCTAGTCAGCTAGCAGTCTTCATAAAGAGCAAGAGGTGTGTGTAGTGGTGTGTGTGTGTGTGTGTGTGTGGTCGTGTGTGTGTGTGTGTGTGTGTGTGTGTGTGTGTGTGTGTGTGTGTGTGTGTGTGTGTTGTGTGTGTGTGTGTTGTTGTGTGTGTGTGTGTGTGGTGTTGTGTGTGTGTGGTGTGTGTGCGTGTGTGGTGTGTGTGTGTGTGTGTGGTGTCGTGTGTGTCCTCTCAGAAAAATCCAAAAATCCTTAATGACATATTTTTTGCTTTGGAAATCGACGTTCAGACACTTCCTCTGCTGGTTCACTGATTTGGTATCTTGCAGTGCAGAACGCAGCCAACAGAGCTGTTAAAAGGAAGGGAGGCAATCGTGCTCCAGTTCAGAGCTCCAGTGGCCTAACTTTTGGCTCGTCTGGAGGCGGTTTGCAATTGGAAGACGACTTGGCTGCTCCATTGGCTGCAGGCTTGTGACTGTTGAGTGATCAGCAACGATTACCCGATTTGCGCCTGGGCATTGTAGAGACGAGCCGTGGAGCCTGTGGCTGTAAACGGCCCAAGATAAATCCGGATGGGAAAAGCAGTCCTGCTTTAAGTGAATCTAACATGATCAACCCGCTATCCACAGATGTGTCGGCCATAAAGACACGGAGGAGTTTTGCCAATCGAGACCGTGGAATATCTACAAAGATGGACAATGAGTATCCCCTTCCTCCATCGGCTTGTACAGTACCCCCACGCATCTCTTTATTTGCTGTTGGGCATCCGCCAACCTCATCATCTCTGCTCACTCCACTGTCCGATACGAAGCCTTGACAGTGGGTTGGCAGAATGGCCCTTGTAAATGCTGTGATTGCACACGCTGTGTGTGTGTGTGTGTCGTGTGTGTGTGTGTGTGTGGTGAGTGTGTGTGTCCGTGTGTGTGTGTGTGTGTGTGTGTGTGTGTGTGTGTGTTGTGTGGTGTTGTGTGTGTGTGTGTGTCGTGTGTGTGTGTGTGTGTGTGTGTGTGTGTTGTGTGTGT